>NC_051176.1:311042237-311195127 GCF_013339695.2 Rhipicephalus sanguineus | reverse complement strand
GGCCACTGTCACAAGCATCGATCACATTCCAAAATTTTTCTTTCAGTTTAATGTACTATAACGCTGTACATTGGGCTGATGGACCAACACTGTACTTCATAGCTCACATTCACTAAACCAGAGATGAATACTGTGATATCATTCAAGTGCATGCACTGGCGTTATTCAATGCTTCCATTTCAGCCTCTTGCAGCTCTGTGTGGCTTAATAAAGAGGCAAAAGCATGCACCTACAGTTCAAAAGCACACGGTGACAACTGAGCTTTCATCACAAAAGAAAACTCAGTTAAAATACGCTCGCTGTAATTATTGTAGCCATTTCTTGGTAAGGAGCACTTAAGTGCAGTTGTCAAGCCACTTGGCGCTACCATTGCAGGACTTTTCATGAGATATTTATTACGAGGAAACAAACCAATTGCTTAGATAACACGAGACAAAGCACCTACTTCTTAATAATTTGTGCCTGCATGTTCACAGGGGCAGACACAATGAAATCACTTTTGTCCATCTGTGGGACCAGGCTTAGCGGTACTCTATCCTTTAGAATGTGATAAATATTCAATCTTTGAATTACTCTTTCAACATGGAGGCGCACAGAAAAACAATCCTATATGTCTTCGCCATGTCATCTCTAGACAGTTGGTCACCTGATGAATTAAAAGGAGGCATAAGCAGCACTGTACCTCTCCCTCTACAGTTGTTCGGATAGTTGGAAATCCTTTGTCACTTAAAATAAATCTCCTGGTTTGACAAGCTGTAGGAAGACAAGCTCTTGAGTTATGAACGAGTCGGTATGTGATCCTCCGTACACCTTGGATAACAAATTTATCATGCCATTGGGAATTATGCCTATTAATACCTTCAGTGTGTATCCTCCTTTGTAATGTGAATACAGCATGTGTTCGCAATCAGGATTTGAGGGTGCTTCTGTGCGGATCTCGGCGCAATCTATTATTAAGGTGCAGTTCGGATAGTTTTCTTTAAATGGGAAAGGCAATAAAGCTTGATTATTTCCCGGGACGGCATGAAGACCCAATCCTTCAGAGCGATGCTTACAATAACAAGCGTTATCCTAAACACATTTGACGCTGTTGTGGCTGTAACGGCAAATATAGCTCCCAAGGCACTGTATGTTATCCTATGCCACAGCTTGGCCAGGAACAAGCACAGTTTGTCTTCTCTTGACATCGCATTACACCTGTACTTCGGCGGAAGGCCGTAAGTGCAAAGGAAGGCTGAACACTTGCAATGTCACGCCACAAAAATCTTGCAGTGCCTCTTCCTTTTCTTTGAGAGACTCAAGCCATGAAACCCACAGTTTTTGTTTCCAATTGCCATCAGGAAGCAACAAACACACAGCCATGAAAAAAATAGAAATGTGCTTGCAACCTTCAGCTCATTCATTATCAAAGAAGCAACAAACACACATTTTCCTCGCCGAAACAAAACAAAACATTATGACATGAAAAAATAGAAATGAAAATTCAAACTTGGGGAGGAGGGGGGGGCGGAGGAGAGGGGAGGGCAGACTTATGCAGATTGTTGTGTAGGAAGACAAATAACAAATTGAAAATAACACTTGTTGCCCTCCCCCTCCTCCGCCCCCCCTCCTCCCCACGCATTGCGCTCCACTGAAACTAAGCTCATCTCGTTTTGTTTTGTTCATTATCAAAGCTTACTCTTCAAAAACTTTAGTTGCGAGTGTGCGCTTTGTGTCGTCGGTTCCTCCCTTTGTCCTTGCACCAACTTAAGATATGAACTACAATGGCTGTTTTGCTATAAAGAATGTTAGGCAGGAGTAGCAAATAAAAAGTGCCCAATAATGAAAGTAAATTGCAATGAAATAAGACTGTACGCTAACAGCAAGGCACCACCCCAATTAGGCACAGTATATTGCTGCGAGTCTTATATTTCACGAGTTCAAGCTTCACCGACAAAGACTGTGGGCAACGCGCTGCGCAGGCCTCGCCGTGATCTGCAGGAAGCTTCGCGATTGTTTTGGAACAATCCGTTAAGATTGCGCGCCGCACGAGAATGTTCCAGCTTCGTCGAGAGATAATGGCGCCAACAGTGATATCGCTGGAAATTTCGATAGCGCCTGTATAAAAGCCGACGCGCTTGACTGCTTGTCAGTTGATCGACGGTCGATGCTCTGTCCGGCGCTATCAGTGTATTGCTATAGTTTGACTTTCAGTTTCTCGGCCACAAGTTCGCCCGAATAAAGAGTTTCATCTCGGACGTGTTCACTGCTGCCTTCGTCGACGTCACGACCACGTGACATCTGGTGGAGGTGCTTCCCGGTCCATGTATCGTACGCCCCCCTCCATCCGTGAGCCGAGCCCACACCGTCAAGAGGACATCGACGCCAACCAGCGGGTCAGCCGCAGGCAGCAAGGTCTCCCACCTGAGTACGGACCCCTATCCGACAAGACCAAGACCGCGACGAGGACGACAGGCACAATGACGACCACGATGTCCCCGGCAGCGATTGTGATGCAGCCGCCCAGGGAGCCGCCGACATTTCGTGGTTCGCCATGTGAAGACCCCGAAACCTGGCTGGAGACGTTCGAAAGGGTCGCAACATTTCACAACTGGAACGCCGAAGACAAGCTGCGCCACGTGTACTTCTACATGGAAGAAGCAGCAAGGACATGTATCGAGAACCGGGAGTCCACACTTCGAACCTGGGATCTCTTTCGCAGTGTTTTGTTTGGAGACGTTCACGAGCGTCGTCCCAAAGGAAAGGGCCGCAACCTCGCTGGAGACAAGAGTTCAGCTCCCGAACGAAAACGTGGCCATCATGAAGAAATGACCCGGCTGTTCCGCCACGCTGACCCCAACATGCCGGACGAAAAGAAGGTTCGTTTCCTCATGCGAGGAGTAAAGAAACAGCTCTTCGCTGGACTTATGAGGAATCCGCCGAATACCGTCCAAGAATTAGTTTCCGAAGCAACAACAATCGAGAAAACGCTTGAGATGCGAACACGGCAATACAACCGCAGCTTCTCGACCACAAGCTACGCCGACGTTCAAGCGCTAGGATCCGCCGACCTGCGCGAGACGATTCGAGCAATTGTGCAAGAGGAGCTGCGAAAAATTCTACCTTCGTCGCAACCTGAAGTAGATTCCATCGCCGACGTCGTGCACCAGGAGATCCAGCATTCACTCGGTGCGCCTCAGCTAGCAGAGCCGCAGCCGCAAGCTATGAGTTATGCTGCTGCAGCCCGCCGTCATGCTCCTCCTTCACGCCCATGCCAAGACGACACACCGTCGCAGTGCCGTCGCCAGATGCCGCCGCCGCCACCGACGCCCTACCATCCACCTGTCGGCCAGACGCCGCCGCCGCCCATCTGTAGGCCAGCGCTACACCCCGAGGAAGACCGATGTCTGGCGCGCCCCTGACAACCGCCCGCTCTGCTACCACTGCGGGGAGGCCGGCCACACGTACCGCCGCTGCCAGTACCGTCAGATGGGGCTACGCGGATTCGCCGTCAACGCACCGCGCCCGCAGCCAGGCGAACGGCCCCGCGATATCGACGACTGCCTCACCGGAACACAGTGGCAAGAACGACGACCTTCCCGCTCGCCGTCGCCCGGCCGTTACATGTCACCGCACCGCCGGCAGTACACTGGCCCAACCGGGGCCTGTCGCCTAGTACGTATCCGGAAAACTAAGGGCAGCAACCGATGGAGGTGCGGTTGCTGAACGACGAAATGCTGAAGATCCTCCGCCGTCGACGACGACGCCGCGACGAAGTTCCGAGCCCCCGCCGCATGCCGAACGACGTCTCGAAGACGAAACATTGCGACCGAAAGCAGAGCTGACGACGCAACGCGGAAGCAGCGGTGCAAACCGACGTAGCCGTGACCCGACGCCGCTACGTAACCGCAACGCAAGACGGCGGACCTCGACGTTCTGATGGACGGCCACAACGTCACCGCTATCGTCGATACAGGAGCCGACTATTTCGTCATCAGTGGGCCGTTCGCAGCAAAGTTGAAGAAAGTTCGGACTGCTTGGGAAGGCCCCGAGATCCGGACCATCTGATAACGCCGATTGGTGTCTGCACGGCGAGTCATCATCAATAACCCGACTTATCCTGCGAGCTTTGTAATCCTACAAAACTGCTGTAGGGATGTGATACTTGGAATGGACTTCCTAAGTGACCATGGCGCCGTCATCGACCTGAGGTCTGAGTCAATAACTCTAACCTCAGACAAAGCGCTCCCGCCCCACGCGACGCTAGGGAACCATGCCTTGAATGTGATAGAAGAACAGGTGACCGTTCCGCCGCGCTCCAGCGTCATTATTTCCGTCGGCACCGAAAAACCTGCGAACCTAGAAGGCGTCATCGAGGGCGATCAGCACCTACTCCTGAACCGTCAAATTTGCGTCGAACGAGGTATAACCGAGCTGCGTGACGGTAAAGCAAAGGTAGTGCTGACGAACTTCAGCCACGAATATAGGCACCTCAACATTGGTACGATGGTTGCCTACATCGACGAATGTGTGGCCGCCAGCAATGCTTTCGCCCTCTTCGATGCTCCCGAACCTCCTTCGACGAATCGAGGTCCCGAACCAGATTTCGACGTCAACTCGCGCCTTCCGAAGGTCAAGCAAGACCAGCTGAAAACCCTGCTCCTGCAATACAAGGACTGCTTCTCGTCGTCATCACGAACTCGACAATGTCCGGTGGGGAAACACCGAATTATAACGGAGGAAAGTGCGAAGCCCCTCCGTCAGAGCCCCTACAGAGTTTCGACTCGAGAGCGCGACGCGATAAAGAAACAAGTCGACGAGATGCTACGCGACAACATCATCCAGCCGTCCAAGAGTCCGTGGGCGTCACCCGTGGTTTTAGTGAAGAAGAAGGACGGGACACTGCGCTTCTGCGTTGATTATCGGCGCCTGAACAAAATCACGAAGAAGGATGTGTACCCCTTCCCACGGATAGACGGCACCCTGGATCGACTACACAACGCGACGTACTTTTCGTCGATGGACCTCAAGACCGGCTATTGGCAGATCGAAGTAGACGAAAGAGACCGAGAAAAGACCGCGTAGGGTGTTAACCCGACGGCCTCTTTGAGTTCAAGGTCATGCCTTTTGGCCTTTGCTCGGCACCTGCGACGTTCAAGCGCGTCATGGACACCATGCTGGCCGGTTTGAAGTGGCAGACGTGCCTTGTGTATTTGGACGACGTCGTCGTGCTTTCCTCGACCTTCGACGAGCATCTCCGGCGGCTTGAGGCAGTACTTCAAGCAATCAAGGCCTCTGGACTGACCCTGAAGCCAGAAAAGTGCCGATTCGCGTACAACGAGCTCTTGTTTCTGGGTCATGTGATCAGCAAGTCTGGAGTGCGCCCAGACTCGCGGAAAACAGCTGTCATCGCTGACTTCGCGCCTCCCACCGACAAGAAGGCCATGCGCCGATTTCTCCGCTTATGCCCCTATTACAGACGCTTCGTCAAAAACTTTTCACGCATCGCCGAACCACTGACGCTTCTCACAAAGACTAACGTGGAATTCAGGTGGGAAACGGAGAAAGCGCAAGCATTTGAGGAACTTAAACGACGCCTGCAGACGCCACCCATACTTGCGCATTTCGACGATTGCGCCGATACGGAAATACACACCGACGCAAGCAGCGTAGGGCTCGGTGCCGTCCTTGTGCAAAAGACTGACGGGCTTGAAAGGGTTATCAGTTATACTAGCCGGTCACTGTCCAAGGCAGAAGCCAACTATTCCACAACAGAAAGGGAATGCCTTGCCATCATCTGGGCTACGTCAAAGTTTCGCCCCTACCTCTATGGCAGGCCCTTCAAGTTGTCAGTGACCATCATGCCTTATGTTGGCTAGCTAACTTGAAGGACCCTTCAGGTCGTCTCGCACGACGGAGTCTGAGGCTTCAAGAATTCGACATTACCGTCGTGTAGAAGTCCGGACGAAAACACTCTGACGCCGACTGCCTCTCTCGTGCCCCCGTCGACGCGCCGCCGCAAGACGACGACGAAGACTGCTTTCTCGGAACTATAAGTGCCGAAGACTTCGCCGGAAGGCAACGAGCCGACGCGGAACTGTGGAGCCTTATGAAGTATCTCGAGTGCAAGACCGCCGTTGTTCCGAAGGTATTCAAGCGAGGAGTGCCGTCGTTTTCATTACGGAACGGCGTTCTCCTGAAAGAGAACTTCTCGCCATTTCGAACGGACAACCTTCTTGTCGTGCCCTCATCATTGCGACCAGAAGTCCTCCAGGCCCTACACGATGACCCGACGGCTGGACACCTCGGTGTTTCCCGCACGCTCGCCAGAATACAGGAAAAATACTACTGACCACGTCTTGCTGCCGACGTCGCCCACTACGTCAGGACTTGCCGAGATTGCCAGCGACGGAAGACACCGCCGACTAGGCCAGCGGGACTTCTGCAGCCAGTCTAACCACCTCGCCGGCCGTTCCAGCAAATCGGGATTGACCTACTGGGGCAGTTCCCGACGTCGACTTCCGGTAACAAGTGGATCGTCGTAGCGACTGACTACCTCACTCGCTACGCCGAGACAAAGGCCTTGCCTAAAGGCAGTGCCGCCGAGGTAGCCAAGTTCTTCGTGGAGAACATCGTCTTGCGTCATGGGGCCCCAGAGGTCCTTATCACAGACAGAGGTACCGCCTTTACTGCGGACCTAACTCAGGCGATCTTCAAGTACAGCGAGACGAGCCACCGCCGCACCACCGCCTACCACCGGCAGACCAATGGCCTCACCGAACGTCTAAATAAGACCATCGCCGACATGCTCGCCATGTACGTCGACGTTGAGCACAAGACGTGGGACGCCGTCCTTCCGTACGTGACCTTCGCTTACAACACGACCGTCCAAGAAACGACGCAGATGACGCTGTACAAGTTGGTCTACGGAAGGAGCCCGGCGACGACGATCGACGCCATGCTACCCAACGTCACCGACGAAGAAAATGTCGACGCCGCCGCTTACTTACAACGTGCCGAAGAAGCTCGACAGCTGGTCCGCCTGCGCATCAAGACCCAGTAGCACACCGACAGCCGTCGCTACAATCTTCGACGACGCTTCGTCGAGTACCAGCCCGGCGACCGTGTCTGGGTCTGGACGCCAATACGACGATGCGGACTGAGCGAGAAGCTTCTTCGACGCTACTTCGGACCGTACAGGGTACTTCGACGTCTCGGCGCACTCTACTACGAGGCTGTCCCCGACGGCATCACGAACTCTCAGAGGCGCCGAGCTCGACCCGAGGTCGTGCATGTGGTGCGCCTTAAACCGTACTATGCTCGTTAACGCACCTGAGGACTCTAATGTTTGCTTTCTTTATTAGTTTTCTTTAGTATTGCGTGTATTCATGTTCTGTTTTTAAGCATCGGGACGATGCTTTTTCAGAGGCGGGCATTGCCGCGAGTCTTATATTTCACGAGTTGAAGCTTCACCCACAAAGACTGTGAGCAACGCGCTGCGCAGGCCTCGCCGTGATGTGTAGGAAGCTTCGCGATTGTTTTGGAACAATCCGGTAAGATTGCACGCCGCACGAGTATGTTCCAGCTTTGTCGAGAGATAACGCCGCCAACAGCGATACCGCTGGAAAGTTCGATAGCGCCTGTATAAAAGCCAACACGCTTGACTGATTGTCAGTTGATCGACGGTCGACGCTCTGTCCGCCGCTATCAGTGTATTGCTATAGTTTGACTTTCAGTTTCTCGGCCACAAATTTGGCCAAATAAAGAGTTTCATCTCGGACGTGTTCGCTGCTGCCTTCGTCGACGTCACGACCACGTGACAATATAAAGAGCAGCAGCATTACCTTCCAGCCCTGTGACTCATTTCTGTGTGCACAACTTGAGTAGATGCCTCGGTGCCATTTGTCACTGACAGAAATATAGTTTTCCTGGAGCCACACATTCCTCTGTTTAGCATATCTGAAGGAATGAAACACAAAATATGTTGTGGTATTTACAGATTTTCAACACTGCATGGATCAGCTGAAAAACAATACTGAAATTAAATATATCCTCACCGCGTCTTTCTTTGGGGCACAATTACTTTCTTCTGCTACACTACACGCTTGCACCAAAAGATGCAAATTGCTCGTGCTGTTGTATGAGGGACTAGCTGTGAATGTTTCCAGAGATGCATCGCTTAAATCCCTTACATTCAAGTCAAGAGGTACATCGGCCAGAGTGGAGGTTTCCGACTCTTGCATCGCTGATCCATCAGCTGTAGTTTGCGATGAATGGTCATTTCCTGTAACAAGTTTCTTGAATGAAACTAAGCGGTTGAGGCGTGTTTCTCACCTGCATTTCACAAAGGACAAGATTATTGCCAGTCTTGTGTTACGCTGCAGGCAAAGCTCCCATGAAATCAAAGCACTAAATGCAAGCCCATGCAGCTTTTATTTATATCATGCAGACAATTTTATTATTTCGTGAATCAGAGAAGTCAACAGAACTATAAGAAAACAAATGGATGTAGTTTTCGCTTGCAGCTTCACCTTTTTGCTTTCATACCCTCGTGCCCTTTGTCGGTTAGGTTCTTTTTTTGTACACAGGGGAAAGATGGTTGGGATGTAGGATGGATGTTCACTAACGTCACTCTTGCAGTTGCCTACAAATTAGTGCTGCAAATTCGTGTATACGCTTTGGGCAACCACAAAGTTCTGTCGGGACTGTGAAACAAAGAACAGCATTGCCTGTTCTTTCTGACGAAGCGATGTGTTAATGTTCGACTAAGGGAATATGAGCTTGTCACTTGAAGGGGTCACGCGTCTTCATCTACCGGAGCATTGCAGGTCATGTGGTTGCTATCCCTTTTTTAACAAGATCACCGTTATTTTTAAGCATCCTAACCAATTGACAAGAGAAATCGCTGATTCCTACCATATAACGATTAGGGATGGCACGTCTATAAGTGAACTATCAGTCGCACTGCATGAGAAAGAATTTGGTTACCTGTGCCACTCTTGGTTATCTCAGTTTTTTACTACGCTTCCTTGATACATCTCTTGTTCTGCGCATGTCGAGTTAAATGCAATTTCTGCATATATGTTTCACCTTTTTTCAATAAAATATCAAGTGCGAGTCAGCGCCGGGTTGTCCGTTTCCTTCTCTTGTCCTCGTGTGTGTTGCGCTGTAACCGAGTGAAAAAATGAATCCCAACCAAGTGGCCCAACTTGCCGTTTTGGTCCCTGTTGTCAACCGTCATGATATGCAAGTGCGCGCGCGCGCGCTCACAACACACACAAACACACACACACACACACACACACACACACACACACACACACACACACACACACACACAACACACCACACACACACACACACACACACACACACACACACACACACACACACACACACACACACACACACACACTCAGCGCACACAGACACGAGCGCGTGAAAGAAAATCGCACAATTTCCGAAGTTGGCAATTACAAAGCATGTATTAAGTGACAGTTAGATTTATCGGGTTAAATATATGCCACCCTAATAAAGCGACAAAACAAAAGAAACCAGCAACACGATGTCAAAGTTTGCTAACCCGAAGCGTAAATTGCCGGCAGCGAACCTTTGAGGATGTGCGAAGTGCAGTTGAACTCTAGCAACAGCGCAACGAACGCTAACCGCGGTATGACATATGTGAGTGGGAAAATTCAACAACGACGTCTAGGTCCACAAACACGGGAATCAAGACACAAAGATCTACGTGTTAAGTGCCAGTTTTATTTAGCCGCTTAAATATATATCGCCCTAATAAAGTGACAAAAACAAAGAAAACCAGCAAAACGATGTCAGTTTGCCAAAAACGCACAGACGTCCGTTCCGGCGTGATAAAGCAGCCTTCCCAACGCGTAAATTGCAGGCGCCGAACTTCTAACAATGTGCCGAGTTCAGTTGAATTCAACCAACCGCGCAACGCTAACGCTATAACGCGAGTGTGACCGTTGAACAACGACGTTCAGTTCTCACGAACACGGGGAATCAAAACACAAAGTTGTTTCACCAATAACCGTAACAGCACTTTAACAATGTGATAGGACAGCGAGCAATCATTAATGCAGTCGTTGCGTTCACGTGCCGCGTTACGTACTGATTCAGTAGTAGAAATGACGAAAGCGAATAATTGAGACGGCTTAAACAGAAGGCGAGACACAGCTAGGGCTCACTGGATTCTCCTTACTGCGGTGATCCACGCTTGTCGCCTTTCTTTCTCGTACCACCTGCCCGGGAACCGGTACAGTTTTAGAGGCGGCTCGCGTGCCTTGGTGTTGTATGTATACTGTTGTGGCAGCCCACGACACAGCAATACTTCCGACCTCGCGTCCACTTCCGTGGGGTCGCTTCTGCAATCGCGGAAATGCGCAGCTTCGCAGAGCAAGCCTCTCGGTTCAACGTGCCGAGCTGACGGCCCCCCAGTTACCCGCACCGACAGAAGAACGCGTGCGCACGTGCGCTACCGGTACCGCGAAAGGGGCTGAGTCGGCCGCGCATGCACCCGGTAGCTCCAGAGCTTTCCGACAGAGCCGCAGCGCGGCGCTGTCGTCGCACCGCAAATTTGAGCTTGGGTTCCCTGTGGTTCTTGCTGTTTCGTTTGTTGCGTTTGCGTGCACCGATTTTATGTGCTGAGACCATGCCGCTATAGGCTCCCCAAGCATTGCTTAGTGCGCTGCTGCTCTTGACAGGCAGCGCCATCTCTGGCATAAAAACAAACTGGGTGCAAGCAATGCGCGTTTTTCGGTCTCTCCAACGCGCTGCCGCTCGCTTCCGTGCACGTGCAGAGCTCTCGCGGTGCACTTGCAGCGCCTCACAATGTACCGCCTGCAGTGCAGGTTCAAAAAGATCGTCAAGCTTGACTCGCACTTCCGAAAAGGGAACTTCATCAAATGAGAAAGTCTCAACAATCACGTTTACGGTGAAGAGCAGACGAGCGACGACAACGAGCCCGACTCAAAGCGAATTGCATTTCCCAAATCACGATTACACCGTGTTGAACCCTCTTTGTAAGTCTCCAGGTTTCTGATCCGTAGGTAAGTACCGGTAAGATGCAGCTGTTATATACCTTCCTCTTGAGGGTTAGTGGTAGATTACCATTCATGATATGATATTGCTTGCCGAATGAGCTCCATCCCATCCTTATTCTTCCAGTTATTTCACTCTCATGGTTCGGCTCCGCGGTTACTAGCTCTCCTAAGTAGACGTACTCCTTCAGAACTTCCAGTGTCTCGCCACCTATCGCAAAGCGCTGTTCTCTGCCAAGATTGTTCCACACTACTTTAGTTTTTTACATAATAATTTTCAGACCTACTCTTCTACTTCCCTATCCAGTTCAGTCATCATGAGCTGTAATTCGTCTCCCTCGTTACTCATCAATGCAACGTCATCAGCGAATCGCAGGTTACTGAGGTACTCTCCATTAACCCTTATCCCTAATTCTTCCCAATCTAGGGCCCTGAAAACTTCCTGTAAACACGCGGTGAATAGCATTGAAGAGATCGTGTCTCCCTGCGTACGTCCTTCTTTATTGGGATTCTGTCGCTTTCTTTATGGAGGACTATTGTGGCTGTGGATCCGCTGTAGATTTCTTCCATTATGTATATATAGGCTTCGTCGATGCCCTGATTCCGCAGTGCCTGCATGACTGCTGATGTCTCCACCGAATCAAATGCCTACTCGTAATCTATGAAGGCTATATATAGGGGTTTGGTTGTATTCCGCGCATTTCTCTATCACCTGATTGATAGTATGAATATGGTCTATTGTTGAGAAGCCTGTACGAAATCCTGCCTGGTCCCTGGGTTGATTGAACTGTAATGTCGTATTAATTCTGTTAGCAACTACTTTTGTAAATAGCTTGTAGACAACGGACAGTAAGCTGATGGGCCTGTAATTTTTCAGGTCCTTGACGTCCCCTTTCTTATGGATCAAGATGATGTTGGCGTTCTTCCAAGATTCTGGTATCCTCCCCGTCAAACTTAAATTGAGGACGACGCAGCGAGCGATGGAAAGGAAAATGATAGGTGTAACCTCAAGAGACAGGAAGAGAGCAGAGTGGGTCAGGGAACAAACGGGGGTTAAGGACATCATAGTTGAAATCAAGAAGAAGAAATGGATATGGGCCGGGCACGTAGCACGTCGGCAGGATAACAGGTGGTCATTAAGGGTAACTGACTGGATTCCAAGAGATGGCAAACGCGTGAGGGGGAGACAGAAAATGAGGTGGGTAGATGAGATTATGAAGTTTGTAGGTATATAGCAGAAAGCACAGGACCGGGTTCATTGGCGGAACATGGGAGAGGCCTTTGCCCTGCAGTGGGCGTAGACAGGCTGATGATGATGATGATGATGATGATGATGATGATTACCCTGTGTAGGACGTATACCTTGAGGTAAGTCTCATTCTGTCATGTTAAAGATGCGTAATGGTCCATATGCACTCCGAGATGAAGCCGTGCACGCTATCGATGTTCTACGTTGTGTACTACGAATCATATGATTGTTGTTTTGATATGGCATGCTTGCAGTAGCAGCCGTGTACTTTCGTGAACAAACGTTTGCGGCGTTCGAAAAAAGAGAAATTATACGGCTATGGCACTGTTTCCTGACAAGGTTAGAGTCAAAGTCGTCTGTTCCGCTGGAGCATCACTCCGATTAAGACGCGAGGCAGCTAGCTGAGCATTAACCACTGTGAAGCAAGATGAACTGCTCGCCTCGGTTTTTCGGCTCTCGCGCAATGCTTGCACTCTCTTTTTATGAGGATATCGACTTTACAGGCCTATAAGACCTGCCACGCGAAGGCGGCTAGAAAATCGCACAAAGTCAGAAGATGGCTACTTCATGTGGCAATTGTTGGAGGTTTTGGAAGCGTTCTTCATTAACGGGAAAAGAGATAGCTGTATAAGTTAGGCTTCGGTATCGCTCTACGGTGCAGAGGTGTCTTTTTTGATGAATAAGGTGCGTTAGCACGTGATGTTCCTCGATGTGCCTGTGCAGCTATGCGCAGCCACGGAATGTCTGCGCAGTTCGGGTTTCCCTATTTAACCGATGCTCTACGTTCAATAAAAACAGTTGGTAGTGTGCGCTCGATCTGTTGAAGTGTTCCTTCTTTGTGTTGTCCTTTTCTAGTTTAGCGCAAAGTTTCCTGCATTGTAATACATATATTAAGTGCCAGTTAGGTTTAGCGGCTTAAGTATACATCATCCTAATAAAGTGACAAAAACAAGGCAAGCCTGCAGAACGATGTCAAAGTTTGCTGAAAATGCACAGACTTCCGTTCCTGCGTGATAAAACAGCCTTCCCGACGCGTAAATTGCAGGCGCCGAACTTCTGTGTCGAGTTCAGTTCAATTCAACCACCGCGCAGCGCTAACGGTATAACGCCAGTGTGAACGTTCAACAACGACGGGTAGGTCTCACGAACACAAGGAATCAAAACAAAAAGTTGTTTCACCTACAACCGTCACAGGACCTTGACAATGCGAGAAGACAGCGAGTAATCATTACTGTAGTCGCTGCGTGCATGCGCCACGTTACGTACTGATTCAGGTAGTCGAAACGAACGAAAGCGGTGAACTGAGACAGTCACAAGAGAAGGCCAGAGAACGCTGTCAGCTAAGACATACTTGATTCTCCTGATCCACGCTTGTCGCCTTTATTTCTCGTGCGACATGCCCGGGAACCGGTGCAGTTTCACATGTGAATCGCGCGCCTTGGTGTTGTCTGCCCTGTTGTGGTAGGCCACGACACAGCAACACTTCGGACCTCGCTTGTGCTTCCGCGGGGTCGCTTCTGCCGACGCGGAAATTCAGCTTCGCACAGCAAGCCTCTCGGTTCAGCATGCCAAGCTGCCGGCACGGCGTCTCAGCTCCCCGCACCGAGTGAGCGACGCAGGGGCGTAGCCAAGGGGGGGGGGGTTGGGGGGTTCAAACCCCCCCCCGAAATTTTTAAGTTTTGCTTGCGTATATAGGCACGCACACATACAAACGCACGCACGAACACACATAAAGTATGGTTGAACCCCCCCCCGAAAAAAATTTCTGGCTACGCCCCTGGAGCGACGCGTGCGCGCGTGTGTTCCCGCTGCCCACAAACAGGCTGAGTCGGCTGCGCTTGCACCCAGTTGCGCCAGAGCTTCTCTCCAGAGCCGCAGTGCGGCGCTGTTGTCGCGCCGTAAACTTGACCTTGGGTTCCCTATAGAGTCCGGTATGGAGTCGGGTGGGGGATCCCCTTTCTTGAATTCTGTCCAATCTATGATCGTCGTGTTACTCATCACTCTGCACAGTTTGGGAGTAGATATGCAGACGGCATTGATGTAACGGACGCTTCCTAGATTTTCCTCTGAGTTAGTCCAGGAAGCATCTTTGACCATGAAGGTGAAAGTGAGGTCTGGGAACGTGTCCCTAATTATACGCTGTTGCCCACACTTGTGGGTGTGGCGGGGAGAGTTAATAAACTCAGACCCAGCCTAGACGCAGCATGTTCGAGACGTGTTCCCTTCAGGGAGTCTTTCGTATGTGAAGTTGGGTGCGTTAAAATAACCCAAAACCAATATGTGGTTCTTGTTGCCTGCAGCTGTAACCGTCTCAGCGAGGAGATAGCTAAAGCCCTCGCCTTTGTCTTTTGGAGGACTGTATACATTGACTATTATAGTACTCGGTTTGCCTCTCATTTGGGGATGTAGCCTGATAATTTGGTGATTGATCTTGCGACTTTCTACGTACTCTGCCTTTACCAGCGTGGCTATGCGGGGATAATTTGGGTTCTGAAGAACGTGATTACCTTGCACCTTCGCAATTTCGGGACCAATTTCTTGCAAGCATACCACGTCAGGTTGAATTGGCGCCGAATTTATATAGCTCTAGAGTCGCGTTTGTGAAAAGTGCGGCAATTCCACTGCCAGATATCTAATAGTTCTACACTTTTCCAGTTACCGTTGGCCATGATGTATAGGAGCTTCCGCGTCGTCGCGATCCGCCTTTGGTTGTTTGCTACCGGTAGCGGAGGTGGGGCGAGGGCGCTTGTTTATGGCCCTCTGCAAGCTGCCCGCAGCTTTGTATACGTACTGCCTTTGAGTTGTTAATTTCTTTCCGACGAAAGATTTTACCTCCATCATGAAATCGGCGAGGTGTTTATTAACGTTAGCTATACCTTCCCAGTTTTCCTGCAAGTGCGCCTGTATTTGCTGAGTTATTTGGTCGTGGTTCGGGGTGGGGGTGGTGGTGGTTACTTCGAACATCCTCTCTTTACTTCCGCCGACGACGCGGTTCCCCTAGAATTCGCGGGTTTTATTGACGTTCGGTCTCTTTTGCCCTCACTACAGCCTCCGGCTATCTCTTTCGTGTCTTGTGGTTGAAGTGTAGCCTCTAGCTTTCTCTCTAATGAAGGTATTGTCGCCTGTAAAACATTACGCTGTTCGGCTATTTATATTCTGAGCTTTTTGACCTCTTGGGTCAGCCTCTTATTTTCCTCCAATATTTTCTTATATTGTGCATTGTCTGTTAGTGGAGTGTTCGAAGACACTTCCCTCGCAAAGCTCACCTGATTTATGTTTGTCCGGCCGGCGGCTTGCGCTTCTTCCTGTCCAGAGGCCCTCTGCACTTTGTTTGGCTCTTTAGGCTGGATTTCCCAGCGGCCAGAGGTGCCGTGTTGTTGTTTTGCCAGTGGTTCCTTGAGCGGGATCTCGATCGCGACCTTGATCGGGATATTGATCAGGGTCGGAATCTTATTCTTGGCTGCCGCTGTTCCTGCAGGTTCTTGCTGAACCATCGAGGCTTGTGCAATACTACAGTTGGGTACAACTTTAGAAGACACGAGAGGCCCCGGCCAGATGACCGAAACGCATCAGCCAATTGCCTCCGCGACTAAAGAAACAGTTCTTTGACGGCGGGGTCACTGGCCGTCCGGCTCATGACGTCACCTGAAGTGCGCGCCTATTGGTGGAGGCTCGTGTGCATCCGCCTTTGAGGGGAAAATGCCGCTGCCTTCTAAAGTTGTACCCGACTATAGTTGAGGGAATTTTCCGTATGACATGACACCGCCGGTCCATTCAGGTTGACCTCGCCTGTCTTTTGGATGGTCTATCCTCAATTTTCTGGGAGGACCAACGCTCTTAAGTTTTTTCTTGCACAGACTATCTCCCGTGGGTGTTCACCGTCACAGATGACACACTTGGGGGTGCAGTCGTGCCCTTGCGTTGGTTCTCTTGCCCGGTACTTGGGTCACACATGGACTGTTAGATACCGGAAGCCAAAGAACGTTCATTCTGAAGAGTTTATCGGAGAAACTTGGTTGTCCGGTCAAAGGAAATGAAAGGCTGACGATAGGCTCTTTCGGAGGCGGACAAGATGAAAGGACTATGAATTCGGTTGAAGTTAACCTTAGAAGTGCATACAATGGCGAAGACGTTCTGCTGGAAGTATGATACGTTCCCGTATTTGTCGTTGCTCTATTTTTATTATAGTCGACTCTGCATTCTTCAGTTTAGTTTCTACAGCGCGACTGGACGCGGACGGAGAAGGAACACGCAAACACACACACAGCGCTGAAAGTCAGCGCTGTGTGTGTGTTTGCGTGTTCCTTCTCCGTCCGCGTCCAGTCGCGCTGTAGAAACTAAGCATGAACAACCAACTAGCCCGCCAACGCACTTTAGTATTCTTCAGTTCCTCAAAGCTCAGATCTCCAATTATGCGTTTCTTCTTTCTTATAATCTGTATGTATCTCAGAACCCAAGCTGTTACCCTGAGCAATCGTATGTACGTTCCATACTTCTCCGCGTCGATCACTGCCGGAATTGGCATGCATGTGTTAGTCGCATAGCATTCACTACTTTCGACGTTTTCTTCCGTCTCCGTCTTCACTGTAGTCCTGTTTTCCGTAACAAGCCACTTTGGACCATGCCACCATAGTTCCGACTGTATCAAACTCCTTGCGCTCACCCTTCTGGTCATGAGATCAGCGGGGTTCCCTTCACTTGCAATGTATTTCCACTCTGACAGCTTTGTTTTCTCTTTTATCTCCTTCACCCTATTTTCTACAAAGATGTCTAGTTTTTTCTGTCCATGTAACCAACTAAGAACAATGGTCGAGTCCATCCAATATCTTGTTTCGTCTATCTTCCTTACAAAGCCACTTCTGATGTATTCCGAGAGACGTGCCGACAGCAATGCAGCCATTAGCTCTAGTCGCGGCAACGACATTTGTTTCATTGGCGCCATTCGTCATTTTGCAATGAGTATGTAGCGGAGAGGTAGAAGAAGAACGATGCTGCTACATTGAGGGAAAAACTGTAATGACGCAAAGAAGACGGCGACGAAGCGAAGACACGAACAGACAGACACGGGCGCCAACTTCCAACTGTTTATTCTCAGAAACCGCGCCGATTTATATACGCTGCCGAACAAGGTAATCCCATAACAGAAATTGAATCATCGCAGAACTAACAATTCATCATGAGCCATAAATACAGAGACAAGGCATGCGCCGGAACTGCACTAACGCGATCAAACTATGAAAACATGCCAGCACCTATGAACACGTGCCAACCCTAGTGAGAGGCAAGATGAATAGCGCACAATCTAAACTCTACAAGTCTAAATGCTATCTTTCAAAAAGATATCTTCTTTCTCGCTTAGATCGAGTGAAGGGGCACTAACGCACTGGCTACCTGCCCTCTTTATTAGAAACGCTTCAATTGTCTCCCTTTCAGTGCGGCTGTTTGCTCTCCTAAGAAACGTGGTTTGGCTGAAGTGTGGCGCACAACCACAGCGCTTGCAGTGGTCTGCCAAGTGCCCGCCCATGTTGCTGCTAACCGCCAAGTGGTGCTCCCTTGCACGATCGTTGAAACACCGGCCTGTTTGGCCGCTGTACACCCTACCGCAGCTTAGGGGGATATTATAGACCACATTGCTGACACACTCGGTGTATCGCGTGGCGTGCTTCTTGGAGCAAGCAGCCGGCTGCTTATCCGCCATCAAAGGGCAAATCCTAGCCAGTTTGCATGGAACGGAAAATACAATGCGCACACTATATCTGGCTGCGATATTCTTTATATTGTGCGAGAGCCGGTGAACGTAAGGAATTGCGTGCGTACTCATTTTTTCTTTTGGCTCCTGCACTTTTCTTCCACGTTTCAACTTCTGCAAGAGGCTTTCGCACTCACCCGTGATAACGGAGGGAGGAAATCGAGCGTCTTTCAGCCTGTTAATCTGATTACTAAATCCCGTCCCAAGACGGTGCTCACATGACTTAATCAAAGCTGAATTGAGGCATGTGATAGCTATGCCTCTCTTGATTAGCTTTGAATGTGCGCTGTCATACGGCAAAAGGCTCTTCTTAGTCCTAGGGTTATACATCCAGCACAGGTGGTCCTTCGTGAAACTAAGTTTAACATCCAGAAATTGAATGGAATTGTCTTGAGGCAATTCCGAAGTGAATTCTAGTCCGCCAGATTCTTTTAAAAAGATGTTAGTTAATTCTGCAACAGCTACGTCAAGGCTAGTGTCGGGTAAACTTAAAAACACAAGATAGTCGTCAACATATCTGTAAATCTTAACAACACTGCTGTTGTCGGTTTTGGCATGAGTGCGTTTGTCAATGGATGAAAGAAAGATGTCGCACAAAACCGGGGCCACAGATGAGCCGATGCAGATGCCGTTTTTCTGAACATAATATGAACCGTTAAAACACACGATGGTGGAATGCAAATAAAATCGTAAAAACTCTAAAAATTGATCCGTACTCATCCCAGCATAGTTCTGGAAGTCTACTTCACCCGACGCCTCGATGGACTCGCGAAGTGCATCAAACAGACCACTCTGCGGTACGGAATAAAATAAGTCCTGCACATCAAAAGAAAAAGCAGTCCTGGCGGTTGCCAACTCGCCTTGCACTAGATCTTGTACTAGGTCTGTCGAACTGCGCACCAAGAACGGGTCCTGTACGTCGAGCTTGCCGAGGCATCGTTGCAGATAGCTGCTGACCTCGTCTTGCCAGGTGCCCTTCTCGGAGACGATCACTCTGAGCGGACAGTCTGTCTTGTGAGTCTTGCCGGTGAAAAAGACATCAAGGCTATCTTTTACAGACTTGCTTACTGCTTTTTGAAGGTGCTTCAAATTTCTTTCCTTTAGCAAGCGTAGAGCCAAAGATTTTTGCTCTTTAGGCAAGACGTCTGACGGTTTGAAATTCTTCTGAATCGCCTCTTGGGCTTTCGCATCGAACAGTCCCTTTGGCATCAGGACAAACCCACCCTCCTTATCAGCTTCGACAACGGCAAGTCCTTCCTCTTTTAAACACTTCACAATTTTCTTAATCGGGGGTTTCTTTCCTGGCTTGTCACTCACCGTGCGTAGTAGGCAGTCGACTCCGTCAGCAATGGCCCGTTCCCGATCTGGCTCGGACGCGCGACTCGCAACATCCCGTACCATGGCCACAAGTTGCGACCGCGTCGCGGAAGGCTGGTAGCTGTATTTCGGTCCATTTTCTAACACATGTTGAACACCGCGAGGAACTGAAGCACCTCCAAGTACTATTACAGAAGACGTGCCTGCAACTGCCCGCTCTCGCCGTGGAAGTCCGAGTCGGGTTCTGTCTCTTCGTGTCTTCGCTTCGTCCCCGTCTTCTTTGCGTCATTACAGTTTTTCCCTCAAGTTATGAACCAACTAGCTCAGCAACAAGCCCTGCTGCTACATTGACGTACGAAAACCAACTGCTTTATTCCAGGGCCCACGCGCTCGCCTTGCACAGGTACAAACCAGCCTCCATCTTGATGAGCCAGATGGCTGGACATCGCGGCCAGAATTTGGGAAACTCCGGCGGCAGTAAGATGCAGTGCGCCGTGGATTCATCTGGTCGCAGCGCCATCGTGATAGGCGTGTCAGGGGTCGGTTCACTCGGTGAAAACGTCCGGCGGAATCTTCTGGAAGGTCATTCCAAGCTCCGGGTCAACACTGTAGCGGAGAGGTAGAAGAAGAACGATGCTGCTACATTGACGTACGAAAACCAACTGCTTTATTCCAGGGCTCACGCGCTCGCCTTGCACAGTGTGATGAATGGAACAAAAAAATCACAGCATATCCACGGAGTGAATGATGATGAGTGGGCGAAGCTGCGGAGGTTCACCGGTAAACCGTGAATCTTCCGTGAATTCTGCCCAGTACATCATCACCGACGTGAGATCGGGCGCGTTTATACTAAAGGTTCGATGAGTTATGACGACTTGCAGCTCACTTTAATTTTACATGTACGCTGTGAATTTTCATTGTTTAGAAAACCAATGCTTTAGAAAACATCTGGCGTCTTTCGTTAAGCAGCTGGCGTATTTTCGTTTTGCTTTAGAAACATCTGGCGTTCTTTCGTTTTTCTTTTACAAAACATCTGGCGTCTTTCGTTGGTTTATTTCATCAATCAACGGCGTTTTGAACAAAATTTTTATTGTTTAATCACGCACAGGAGAAATCTCACCAGGCACTACCTTGGAGGTAAAGAATGGCTGCTAATGGGAATGAGAGACAGAAGAAGTCGGCTTTTAGCTAACGCTGCGAATTTTTTATTGTTCAACAACGCACAGGAAAAATCTCCCACCGGCACCACCTTGGAGGTCAAAGCGTAAGACTGGTTACTCACAACGACTACGACTACGAGGGACGAACGGGTGCCGCCTTAAGGAGCTTCGCCCCTAAAATGTTTCGACGACGACGAAGGTGCGGCGCCGGACGCGTGCAATTTGGAGCCAGCTCTGTGCTTGAGGCCAGCCAATCAGCTGATGACCTGTGGGGGTCCATAGAGGTGGCGTTCCACGATTGGGCCACTTGTGAAGATACGTGGATAAGTGCTTGGTGGCTGGGGACGAGCCGAAGCAGCGGCAGACGCAAGTCAGCGGGCCGAAGTGTCGGACGCCGGCGATCCAGGTTCCAGCCAGGGAACGCGGCCGTCCGTGCTGGTGCCGGCCAACCACCACCTGAGGCGGCGTTGCCAGCGCGAGTACTGCATCTCGGAACGTGGCCTGGCCTGCTGTTCTGTTCCTTGCCGAGAGCATCGCGGATCTCGGCGACGCGTCTCCACGGTCAGCTGTTCAGCCCAGCATTGATCGTGGCCTGGCGAATGGTCACGGGTGCGCCGAGCATCGCGACTCGAGCGCAAGCTGTCCTCTGAGCAGGCTGACCATCCCTGCATGGAGCATCGCGTCTCCGATGCGGGTTGACTGCTCTCGTAGTCGGACCCACGCCGTCAAGCTTCATGGTCGCGACAGCGTCGCACATCGAGACGCACCCCGGTACTCGTCAACTGTCGCCCGCCTCCTGCCTCTGAACCTCAGCGTCCGCCGTGCCGACCATCGCACCGTGAGATCCCCGAACTATGTTTTTTTGAACTCGCGTTCATTGTTTTACTTGTCTTGACTAGACCGTCTCTGTGTTCCTCCTTTTCCTTAACGCTTTGTGATAGTGTCCGTTGTTCTGTCATAAACGTCGTGCGTGGTTTATCACGTCGTCCCCGCGTCCATTTCCTCTTCGCACTGCACGCACAAGCGTGACGATCAGTCCAACATACTCTTTACATTTCTGGCGTCCGCGCGACAGGACTAAGCTCTTGTCTTTACCATCATTAAGAGCCTCACCTTGTTTGTGTGCCGTGGCTGAGAGATGGACCAGAATGAGCTAGCGTCGCTTGGAGCGTAAATTAGCAGGTCTCTTGAATAAATAACGGGTTCTAAAAGCAGCTAATTTATAAACAGAAGCTAACGCAGGAGACAGGAGCGTTGAGGGTGTTATGTAATCTTGAGGGCAGTGAGTATGTTGGGCGGGAGCGTTGAACGCGCTGAGAGATTGTTTAATAGCGGAAACAGCATATACGTCTAATCCGTCTAGAATTCGAGAATAGTCATGGGCTCTGGCTTCACTACAGGTAGCGATGTCGTAGTACACCGTGCTAACAATAACGCGTGGCTTGGGAGAAAAGTGGCTTGACGGGTGACGACGACGGCAGTCATAGTGACATTGTCAGTGAAGCAAGTCTTGCCAATGGGTGCGCGCGTTTGGTAGTCACCTTGCAGTATGGGAAGACGTCTAGCTTCATGCGACGCTCCCGGGGAAAAAAGAGAAGACTTAGCAATTCAACTGGACTCGGTAAAGTTTGTCTCTGTCAAGACTGGGTGATGGCAGCTGCTACCAGAACTCTGAATGAGTTGCTGCTACTCAAGGAGTCGGACAACAGCGATGCTGTTAAGTATCTGGGCGTGGTAGCTCCTCCCCAGAGAGCGTTTCCTGCACTTGTTCTTGTTTGGTTGAGCAGAACAGCTACAACGGAATATTGAGTTAAACCAAAGTTAAGCGCATCGAAAGTGAATGTTTGTTGCATAAAGTATATCCTGAGGGAGTTACAATAAACTCTAGTGACATGTCTAAGATCATACATCGGGCTGCCCCTCACAGACATATTAGCGAGCTGAAAAAAGGGTCCTAGCTACTCCATGGTAGCGTTCAGGGCGCCAGGAATATAACACGAACGTGCTGAAGGAGATATCTACTTGTTTCTGCCAGGGTTGTAGGAACATGTATTTGTAAGGCTCTGACGTGAAATATACCTATGCATTTGAAATCATTTGAGTGCTCCTGTTCAGGAAAAAAAAACTATGTAGCATGTGGAATCTTGAGCACGTGATAGTATAGGTCTTCTATTGTGTAGTAGAAGAAATGGTGGCATCTTGTGTTCATTTTGGTTTTCGCTGCATGTAGGTATGTGTGGTTGTGGACGTTTTCATTGTTTTGGAATGTCATTATAGAAACACATCGGGTTGCGAACTAGTGTGGCATCTCTAGGTAGATGCAGTTCAATCAACTTGTGTTTTTGTTCTTCATCACTGAGTTGGTGTGAGAAAAGTTGGTTTATTGAAACAAATTTCTTGTGTGGGGGGTAAATGTGATGAATGGAACAAAAATGTTTCGACGACGACGAAGGTGCGGCGCCGGGGGCGTGCAATTTGGAGCCAGCTCTGTGCTTGAGGCCAGCCAATGAGCTGATGACCTGTGGGGGTCCATAGAGGTGGTGTTCCACGATTGGGCCACTTGTGAAGATACGTGGCTAAGTGCTTGGTGGCTGGGGACAAGCCGAAGCAGCGGCAGACGCAAGTCAGCGGGCCGAAGTGTCGGACGCCGGCGATCCAGGTTCCAGCCAGGGAACGCGGCCGTCCGTGCTGGTGCCGGCCAACCACCACCTGAGGCGGCGTTGCCAGCGCGAGTACTGCATCTCGGAGCGTGGCCTGGCCTGCTATTCTGTTCCTTGCCGAGAGCATCGCGGATCTCGGCGAGGCGTTTCCACGGTCAGCTGTTCAGCCCAGCATTGAACGTGGCCTGGCGAATGGTCACGGGTGCGCCGAGCATCGCGACTCGAGCGCAAGCTGTCCTCTGAGCAGGCTGACCATCCCTGCATGGAGCAACGCGTCTCCGATGCGGGTCGACTGCTCTCGTAGTCGGACCCACGCCGTCAAGCTTCATGGTCGCCACAGCGTCGCACATCGAGACGCACCCCGGTACTCGTCAACTGTCGCCCGCCTCCTGCCTCTGCACATCAGCGTCCGCCGTGCCGACCATCACACCGTGAGATCCCCGAACTTTGTTTTTTTGAACTCGCGTTCATTGTTTTACTTGTCTTCACTAGACCGTCTCTGTGTTCCTCCTTTTCCTTAACGCTTTGTGATAGTGTCCGTTGTTCTGTCATAAACGTCGTGCGTGGTTTATCACGTCGTCCCCGCGTCCATTTCCTCTTCCCACGGCACGCACAACAAGCGTGACGATCAGTCCAACATCACCCTTTACACACAGGTAGAAACCAGCCTCCATCTTGATGAGCCAGATGGCCGGACATCGCGGCCAGAATTTGGGAAACTCCGGCGGCAGCAAGATGCAGTGCGCCGTGGATTCATCTGGTCGCAGCGCCATCGTGATAGGCGTGTCAGGGGTCGGTTCACTCGGTGAAAACGTCCGGTGGAATCTTCTGGAAGGTCATTCCAAGGTCCGGGTCACCACTGTAGCGGAGAGGTAGAAGAAGAACGATGCTGCTACATTGACGTACGAAAACCAACTGCTTGATTCCAGGGCCCACGCGCTCGCCTTGCACAGGTAGAAACCAGCCTCCATCTTGATGAGCCAGATGGCTGGACATCGCGGCCAGAATTTCGGAAACTCCGGCGGCAGCAAGATGCAGTGCGCCGTGGATTCATCTGGTCGCAGCGCCATCGTGATAGGCATGTCAGGGGTCGGTTCACTCGGTGACAACGTCCGGCGAAATCTTATGGAAGGTCATTCCAAGCTCCGGGTCACCACTGTAGCGGAGAGGTAGAAGAAGAACGATGCTGCTACATTGGCGTACGAAAACCAACTGCTTTATTGCAGGGCCCACGCGCTCGCCTTGCACGCGCCTGCACTGACTTCGTCGTCGTCGGTGCCTCGGCACGCCAGCACGCGACAAGTATATCAGCTCCACAAGGTTATATGTTGGGCGAGTTGGTTTCTAGCTTCCATATTTCACAGCGCAAGACGACAACACAGTAAGGAACACAAGACACACGGAGCGCTCCGTGTGTCTTGTGTTCCTTACTGTGTTGTCGTCTTGCGCTGTGAAATATGGAAGTATATCAGCGTCTTTTTCATTCTCGTAGTCATTTACTAAGTAGGCGGCTGTTCCGTATGCATATGGGCTTGCATCGGAAAACAAATGAAGTTCCGTGTGAATAGGTTTCCTCCTCTGTTTCACTTCAAGCCATCTTGGTACACTGAATTCTTGAATGGATTCTAGCACTTGAATCCATTTCCTCCACAACTCCGTTTCGTCACCTGGCAGTGAGTCATCCCAAGACGTTCATTTCCTCCACATGTTTTGCAGTTCTCGCTTGGCTGTTACCGTGAATGGAGTGAAGGCTCCCAGTGGATCGTTTATTATTGCTGTGAGCTGTAACATTTGCCTCTTCGTTAATGTACCGCTTGTATCGATGTCTTTTATTTCAGATGATGGTAGGTACCGTCTGTCTTCCTTGAAATTCCGTCTGATGCCAAGCACCTTTATTTGGGTGGAAGTTCCGACGCTAGCATTTTCCTCTTCCTTCTTTATAGTTTGTTGTAATCGAGGCTCATTCGTAATAAACTTTCTCAGGGTCATTGATGCCTCTTGGAAAATCTCTTTTGACTCCCGGTAATGTTTTTCGGCTTCTTCGGGTGATTCGGCTCCTATTATCACGTCGTCGACGTCGATGTTGCTCCTCAGCTGTTTTAATGGTCTCCGGAAACTTATCCTCCAACTTGCTGAGGTGGTGTTGCACTGTTCCTGCCAACAGGGACGTACTCGGAGCCATGCCAAATGTTACTCTTGACATTCTCCAAGTTACAACTCTTGCATCGCTTCCACTCGGAAGTCTGTCCCACCAAAGAAAACGCAGTGCGTCTCTGTCTTCCTCATGTACTAAAATTTGTAAGAATGCCTTTTCAATATCAGCTGTCATTGCAATGCGATGGTGTCGGAAGTTCATCAGCATGTGCACAAGATCGCAATTACGATTCGGTCCAGTTTCGAGGTTGTCGTTTAAAGATAACCCTTTTGTAGACGATGAGGACGCATCAAATACTATTCTTATCTTTGTAGTTTAACGATCTTCCCTGATTACGGCTTGATGCGGCATATAGTGGCAGTGTGTAAGTGGTGCACTTTGGTCCTCGGCCACTTCTCCCACTCCACAATTGAAATATTCTCTGATGGCACTGTTGTAACGCCGCATTATACTTTCGTCCTTCCGTAACCTTCGTGTGAGCTGTTTGAGTCTGGTCATTGCTACACTCTTGTTTTCATGAAGCTCCACGTTGTCTTTCCATGGAAGTCGTACCGAGTATCGCTTCTCTTCATACTTTAAGTTCCTGTTGAAGTACTCTATCATATTTTCTTCTCTCTTTGCATCTTGCTCGGTGCCCTTTATGCCGATTGTTTAAATATCCCAGAAATGCTTTACTTCTGTCTCTATGTCAGATTTGTCCACTTCAACGTGAAGTACCATAACGGTTGACCTTTTCATTATTGTTGCAGCTAACTTGACTTTGCCCTGCACCGTCCAACCAAATATTTTCTCTGCTGCTGTCAACTTCTCTTCCAGTTTTCGAATGCCTCCGGTCATTATTTGCCAATACTGGTCTGATCCAACAAGGATTCCAATTTCCCTGATGTCAGTGCTTGTATAAAGGCCGTCAGCTAGCTTTAATCCATCGTCTTCGTACTTCAGTGAGACAGGCAGGAATGGTATTCTTTCTCTTGATATTACATCAACTTGTAGTGCTTCCAACAGAACTTCTTCGCCATTGTATGGACTTTGTGGGAACCACGCCCACCGGCTATCGCGAGATAGCGCCACGTGCTGCGCAGAGGCGGTGCGCGTGGCCCAGCTGCGCGGCTTAAAAGGGGCAGCCTGCGCGCCGCCCAGGAGAGACGTGCCTGGGACGCCAGGAAGGACGGATGCGGCCACCCGCGCTGACCGATTGCTGCTGCCGCCGATCATGGTCGTCGCCTCGTCGTCTCGTGTGCCTGGACCGACCCCGCCGTATGCAGCGTAGAGTTAAATAAATTGTTGTTGTTGTTTGTTGCGAATTGAAGCCTCCGTCCTCCTTGCTTTAACTACGGACGGGACGCAGCAAGCCCAGTACCTACAGCTGGCGCCCAACGTGGTTTTTGCTCCCGCCCGTAGGAATAGCACGGGGGACGTAGGTCCAGTCGCTCATCTTGTTCGTTGAGTCTCCGGGTAGCGCACTCTTGTGCGTGTTGTTTTGTGGCGCGGTTTTTTTTCTCCTCTTCATGGCGCAGGAAGACGGAAAGCACCTCCGGTCCGGGACGATCTGGCCTACCGGCGGTGAGCAGGATTCTTCGCACGAGCAGGCTGACCATCTGCTGGCACAGCAGCTGAACACATTTCAGCGTGTCGCTGAGTTGTGCAACGCGGTCACGGACCGCATGGACAGTCGGGCCGGCGAACCACAGCTCCTACCTCCGGCCACGCTACCCACGTTCACGGGTTACCACGACCCGAAATCAGTGGCTGACTTCCTAGAGGAAATGGACAGGTATGTCAGAGCGACCGGTGCCTCGGAAGCGCACGTGATCGCTCGAATCCTGCTGTTGGCTTTACGGGATGCCGCAGGAGGGCGGTGGAGGCTACAAACGCCTTTCACCACATGGGCAGAATTTGAACAGCGCTTCCGAGAGGAATTTCTGCCCCCTGGGTACGAGCTGCGAGTCCAGCGTGAGCTCGAACTAAGAACCCAGCATCCGGACGAAAGTTTGCTCGAGTACGTCCGGACGATGCAGGAACTGCATCGCCGAGCAGCACCGACTGCCTCCGAAAGGGACCAAGTAGCTCGGGTCATTCGACAGAGTCATCCAAGATTCAGACCATTTCTTTACGGGCGCACATTCGAAACCCTTGAGCACCTCGCACGGGAGGCCCGCGGTGTACAAGACGCCCTGTTAGCTGAGAGCACTTACGTGCCACCGCCAGCGCCGCAATCTGCTCTTGAGCCGTCACTGGCTTGGCGCGCCCCCGTAGCCAGTCCCCCATGCGACCTGACGAGCCCAGGCGCATTCACGGCTATCTCCTCCCGCGCCCTGGACCCCTTCGCACATGAGCAAGGGCGGCGCGGGGCCCCTTTGAATACCGTACCAGGGGTAAGCTGTCCCTGGGAGCAAGTGTCCGCGGAGCAGCGTCATAGTGCAGAGCGCTCGCTCCTTACTCGAGCCATACAAGAGCATAGTCGGTCGGACCCGCAGTCCCGATACGCCGGGTTCACAAGTCCTGCGCGAGCCGACTGCGACAGGCGCTCCTGTTATGGGTACTCCGGGGGCCACTCCGCCGAAAGGCGTGATGTCAGTGATAGGTTAACTGGCCAAAGCAGACATACGCATGTCGTATGCTACCAGTGCGGTCAAACTGGTCATGTGAGGCGGCAATGCTTTGCGCGGCGTAGCACGAATGCAGAGAGTTCGGGAAACCGCTTCGGCCGGCGACACTAACCACTGGCGGTGTGTCGCAGCCCACGGCCGTCAATGCCAGGAGCGTGGAACGCTGTGCGGAGCGTTTAATAAACGAACATCAAGCTGGTGAGTCAGTCATCGTTCCCTCTGTTTGCCGCGTAACGCAGGCGCAGTCTCCAGAACCGACGATGAAAGTTAAAGCGCTGGGCATTACCGTACCTGCTCTTCTTGATACCGGTTCAGGAATCTCGTTAATCGGTGACGTGTTGCTAGAGAAGTGTAAAGCTAAAAAGATGAAGTTTCGTAACTCAAATGTTCAGTTGCGGATGGCATCAAGCCACGTATCAAACGCTGAAGGTTGTGTTCGCTTACGGATAAGCTTTAAGGGAAAAACGATGCGCCAGCGATTTGTTTGTTTGCCTGGCCTATCAATGTCAATGCTTCTCGGTCGAGATTTTCTTGCAGACGAGGGGCTCACACTCGACTTTCCTGCAAGAGGCTACCGCCTTCACGGACAGTCCGAGACAACACCCTTTGCGGAGAAGATAGACTTCATGCCTGTACCAAGACACGCGGAAGGCGTGGCAGCCATGCACACCACCCTGCCGTCAGCAGTCATGCAGTCCCTCAGCGACTTCACGGGAACGAACCACCCGCGGAAGCAGCTAGAGGCCGTGCTGACACCGTTCTCGGGAATGTTTACGGAACGTCCTGGGAAGACCGACGTCCTAGTGCATCGCATCAATACCGGCGACGCCCGGCCATGGCGTTGCAACCCGAGACCGCTGAGCCAGCACAAGCGAGCCGTTCTCGATAAAGCCCTGGACGAAATGATCGACACAGGAGCCGTACGACCCTCGGACAGTCCGTGGGCCTTCCCTGTGGTATTGGCCCCAAAGAAAGATGGTACGGCACGTCTTTGTGTGGACTACCGCAGGCTCAACGCAGTTACGGTGAGAGATTCCTACCCTTTGCCAGCAATATCGAGCATAACTTATGCGCTGGGAAACGCAAATTACTTATAAGTTTACCTTCAACCGAATTCATAGTCCTTTCATCTTGTCCGCCTCCGAAAGAGCCTATCGTCAGCCTTTCTTTTCCTTTGACCGGACAACCAAGTTTCTCCGATAAACTCTTCAGATTGAACGTTCTTTGGCTTCCGGTATCTAACAGAACCTGACAATAGCATGGCTTGTTTCTACCTTCTGCTAGTGCCACTGCAGTCTGCAGAAAAATACTTGATGATATGTTCATATATTGGCAGGTAGACTCTTTCTTCCTTATTTTCATTTGCACCTTGCACGGCCGCTGTACATTGAGCTGTAAGTTATTTTCTCATACACATGGACGTTGCATGCCATTTCCCACATATTTTACACCTTATGCTTACCCTGCATATTTTGACGGTATGTCGAGGCCTCGTGCAACGGAAACATCTATTTGACGCTTTAGCTTCATTTTCTTCTCTTCATGCGTCATAGTTCTTCTACAGTCATCCGTATAGTGGGTGTTGGTCTCACAAATATGCAAAAATTTGCGGCTGTACTCTGAAAAAATTGTTCTTTTCTGTTGTCTACCGTCAGATTTGTTGCCGTAGCTTTCCTTCCGTTCTCCCAATTCCTCTATGCACAATACTTGATCTTCGATATATCTCATCAAACACCTCAGAGTGTCTTCACGATGTTTAGCTGCATTCTGGTCTTGCGTTGAAGATCTGCCGGCCAATTCTCTTTGTCTCAGCTGGAACCCCATGTGCATCTCCAGAGGTAAAGATCTTTTCAATACCGGCAAGAGCATTGACGCATATGGCTCGATTTTCACGCCTAAGGATGCCAGCCCACGTGTGTGGACTTGTACCTTGTCTGACAGTCTTCTTAAGCCTTCATAGTCGCTGCAGCTTGCTACTGTACTCAGGTTAGTTAGCTCTTTCATTTGCATTTCTACTAGCGCTTCGTGTTTCCCGTAACGCTGCTTGAGCAGATCGATAGCTTTCATGTAGTTGCTGTCTGAAAATTGAAATCCCTCCACGGTAGCTGCCGCTCTCCCGGTTAGTGATGACAGAAGGTAGGTGAACTTTTGGTTCTCGTTTAAATCCGTTCTCACGTGAACAGCTGACTCAAACTGATGCCAAAACCTCTACCACTTCCTCTTGTCGCCATCAAACTTCATTAATTCTACCTTTGGTAGCTTTACTGCCGTTGCTTGCGGCACTTGCCTAGCACTGTCATTAGTGGTGCCTTGCGCCCTCCCTGTCTCGCGCTGTTCTTGTCGGGAAAGGTGCGCATTGATGTTGTGCAGAACGCTATCTTCAGCTCGTACTCGGTTGTTTTCGCAAACTCGGATTCGGCTGTTTCCGTCGTTACGAACTCTTCCATCTGCTTGTCCACTTTCTTTAATATTTCTGCTATGCCTTTGATCTGGCTGGCTAGCAGCGATATCGCGGTGGGATCTTGATTCTCCTGAAGCTTCTTTTCTGCTTCGCTTGCTAGGTTTGTTATTTGCGTCCTCAGCGTTTTTCGTTTCTTTGAAATCAGGTCTCTGTTCATTTTGGATAAACTAGGAACTGCTGGTCGCTTACAGATTTCAGCGGCGAGTCTTCATCCGTGTCAATGTCGTCCTCCGTGTATGTGCCGCTCTCAGCTGTCGATGTCTTGTCTTGTCTTGTCGCCTAGATCTTGGCTCATACCCACCAGGGGGATTGGCCACACTGTCCCGTCGCGCAGCCGTCGGTTCGCACTGGGTCCTCCTCTTCTTCCGTCTTCTGTGGCCACTCCTTCGTCCTGGTATCCCGTGGCCAGTCGGAAGAGGAGCAGCCTCGATCCTGGTGACGACACCATGTCGCAGAAACGAGACGAGACGATCGAGACAAACTGCGTTCGATGGGAACGATAAACAAGATTCTTCTCTTTCTTTATTTTCTCCTTAATAGTCGCGCTCTTCCGTGTCCGCTGTCTTCTTCCTCTTCTTGTCTTCGGCGAGTTTCAATATGGACATTTGGAGTAGAACAAACGTCCGTGTGGTGTCCGGTTAAGAGGCATATCTCGCAGACCTGTACCGTGGCTTCTACTGGTAGCCGAATAAATCGGCTCTATTATGTATACGCTCCTCGGCAGTACATTGCCAATGAATGTGATAATCGCCGTCTTTGATGAACCCAACGTTCTCGCTCTCTCACCCTTCACTCCTTGTGTCCGAACACGTAGGTTCTCCACAAGCTCATCCTGCGAAGTTCCGGCTGGTATTCTGTGAACTATTGCCCGCAGGACGCCTTCAGGGTCGGCCATGTATGCATTGAAGGCCCGAATTGATCCCCTGGTGTTTAATTGGCTGATATCTTGCAGCCTACTCGCCACTTCCACGCTTAGCGTAGATATGATTACAATGTTTGACCCTGAGTGAACCCGTAACAGAGTCGTTGCCGTTGAAACTACACTGGCAGGGACCAATTACAGTCCTGGAGAGTTCCAGTCCCAATGTTTTTCACCCAGAGACCCTTATGCGGCCTCAAAATTATCTTCATATCTCTTTTGGCAGAGGAGGCGGGCCACGTCGTTTCATCGGTCGGAAACCCTGCGTGGCATGACTTTTCTTTTTCGGCGAGTGGATCGCTTTTCGATTTCTCGTTGGAGTTCAGGGCGTTCTCCGTCTGAGATTGCTGCTTCTTTAACTGGTTCTTCTTTTTCCTGCGTGAGGGGATGGTATGACAACGTCATCAGTCCATGCGCGGCGTTCCGAACAAGTCGTGTCGCTATCCTCGTTTTCGAGAGTCACGTCGGCAGACGGCGGTTGTTCATGCGAACTTGTCTGCGGAGACGAGACTCCCCTCGCCTCGTCGTCGGCGTCGGTGGTATGTAATTCCGGCGTCCCAGAAGGGCCGAAATCTCTTCATCGACTTCCATATGGCGAAAAAGGCGATCACTCCCGGCTGGCATGCTAGGCAAAATAAAGGAAAAGGTGGTCGCCGCTTCTGCCAAGCTAGTCGTAGCTCTTACGCTGACACGCCGGTTTTTTGTCGTGTCACACAAGAGATCACGAAGGTGAAGTAAAGATCGCTCACCTCGAGTCCTTGTGTCCAAAGTTCACTGGCTGTTTGCCCGTGCACCCACACACACACAAAACCGTCGTACCCCGCACGTCGGATGGTCTCCCGCGACGCGCGACGCCGGTCATTCTCGGTATAATGAGCGTCTTGATATGTTCATTCAATCTTCCTGCGATGGTTTCTCCTCGTAAAGTTGTCCTGGCCCGACATCTTGATATTTGCGGAATCCGCGAAAGTTCACGAAGCAGAATATAAGATTTGTAGATGGGTTTGAGCGATGTTCCTTGCTGAAAACTTTTGAGAAACCGGAGTGCAGCGCCAGCAGGTCTTCACTGCTCGGGGCCCCCTGGCGATCCTCTCACTAGAAATGAACTCCAAGAGAACGGACTTTTGGGATAATTGGTTTCTTACGTTAATTGATCCCCCAACCCATCAACATTGAACTCTTCAACCTGTGCGACGACTGCAGCAATTTTCACGGCACCCTTCATTATGTGTCTTACCGTCTCACAAGAGGGATCCTTTGCCGTTTCCAAAAAGGGTGAGTTCAAATGAAAGGCTGTTGAAGCCGCTAAATCTGTTATAAAGCGTTGTGATGACGTCTCGCTGCAGATAGCTATAGCGGGAGGGAAAATGTTCTGTTCTGGTTTTAACCTACCCCGCCTGGCGAAATATTTTGCAGGTAGCAAGAATCTTCATTTAGTGGTTATGTTTTCTGTAAAGACTCACAAGCTCGGTTGGCCCCTTAGAGTAATTGTACCCGAAAGACGAACGTGGCAGCATGCCCTTGCCAGTTTTCTGCAAGAGAAGCTCACACTGCTCCGTACTGACAACCCGTTCGTGGTAAAAAGCTGGAATGAGTAACTTAATACAAATAACGACACACGAATATTGGCCTCCTCGATGGACGCTAAAGACCTGTACTATTCCATGCCATCGGATGCGCTCATGTGTTGCATTCAAGACCGCATAGGGGACTATGGCGTAATCGCTTTCTTGACACACAGAGGAATTTCCGCCAGCGGGTTCATAGAACTGCTGGTGTCTCATCTAAAATTCACATACGTCGAATGTGATGGGATCGCCTGTCTTCAGAAAGCAGGGGTCTGCATTGGCTCGTGTCCAGACACTGTCTTGAGCGGATTATTTCTCGGCCATCTCCAGAGACGCATAATAGAAAAAAATGGCTGATCCCTCCGTCACAGGAATCAGCGTAACACGAAAGTAAAGTCACAAAAATAGTTGATTGCTTATAGTGCACTGGTATATATTATTTATTTATTTCAGTATACTGTCAGCCCCAAATGGGGTTTTCACAGGAGTGGGTGCACTTAGAGAAAAACAGTGAGCACACAGAAGTGTTACAGTGAAAATGTAGATGAATACGAAATCGCATAAGTCTGTACAATTCATAGATAGATGTCTTGACAGATAAATAGCTGATCGTATACATGCTAAATACAGAAGTATAAATAGGTTACAATATATTCAGTGAGGCTACAGCATCGTAAGATTCATCTTATGTTACAGGCATAGGATAAGTAAAAAACAAGCAGGAAACTATTTAGGAATCAATCTGACAATGCCAAGCATCTAGATCGGTGTTGCAATGAACAGCTCGGCAAGTTCTAGAAATTTTTGTACTGTCGTTTGCAACACCGTTGAGGCGTTTAGCTCATTCCACTCACGCACGAATAACGAAAAAAAGGAATAAAAGAAAGTGTTGTTGTTGCAAAGGAATTCTTCAAGAGTGAGTGGGTGTTTGTTTCGAGTGATCCTAGACTGACTTATGTTGATAGGGCCTGATGCTTTAATCCTAAATATGTTGTGCAAAAGTAAGTACATAAACTTTATACGATGGAGTTTCGATCTGCTGGATAAAGTAGCGAGCCCTGCGCGTCGCAATAATTCAGTAGGTGAATCTGTGCGCCGGTGCCGGTTGTAGATAAATCGTGCTGGTTTGCGCTGCACCCTTTCGAGTGTTGATCTACAAGTAGGCGCGTACGGGGACCAGGCGAATTGAAATTCAGATTTCAAATTCAAATTGTTTATTTACCAGACAAAACTGGAAGGTCGCCAAGGCTAAAAGCCGTGAGAACGGCTTGACAAAGGGCCTGGTGACCTGTATATACACATGGAAGTAGTGCGGAAATGATAAGAGGTACATAAAATGCAAGTGCAATATCAAACATGAACAATACATGCTAATTCAAGAATGATTTCACAACTGAATGTTTGCATATTCCAATATCGTGCGTATAATTGAAAGATAACACAGAAGTTTTATCTCGGGGGTGAGTCTTTCAAGGCACGTTCAAGAAAGAAGAGCTTGTTCATGGTTTTTTTTTTTGCTACATGCTGGACGTGCGTTCTCCAGTTCAAATCGGACATGATGCTCATACCCAAATAACGGTATTCGTTAACAGAACGCAGTGCAGTGCTGTCGGAAGCATAAGTGAAATTGAGCGCAAATTTTTTCTTAGTAACTGACATGGAAACACTTTTTTCTTTGTTAATGGTCATGTTGCAATCGTGACACCACTGGAATGCACTGTTTAAGGCACCGTTAAGTGTAATTTGATCAGAAATCTGTTTGACTTCGTGGTAGAGCACGCAGTAATCTGCAAATAGCCTCATTTTGACTTCACACTAGTTGGCTATATCAAAAGAGTAAAAAATAGAATTGGTGCCAGCACGGAACCCTGGGGAACCCCGGATAGCATGGGAATAACAAAATGAGTTGTGTCCGTCAAGTTGTACATATTGGTAGCGGTCAGCTGAAAAATGGGCGATCCATTTCGTGACAGCTCCATCAGGAATTAGATGCTCAAGTTTGTGGACCAGTCTCCAGTGTGATACACGGTCGAACGCTTTAGAAAAATCAAGAAAAATTATGTCAAATTGGGACTGATTGTTGACACCCTGTGCAAGATCGTGTGCAAATTCTACAAGCTGCATAATAGTGGTTAGTCCGTTTCAAGATAATATGCTCGAGAATTTTACCGCTTGTACATGTTAGAGAGATAGGCCGGTAGTTGTTTGGGCATTGTTTATGACCTGACTTGTGAACGGGAATTATCTTAGCAATTTTCCAATCTAAGGGAATTCGACATTCTTCAATTGATTTCTGGTATATGAGACAAAGATATTTGCTACAAGGTACAGCGTAAGGTTTCAAAAAATCATTAGGAATGTTGTCCGGACCACTGCTTTTCATTCCGTCATGGTTCAGAAGCAAAGATAGCACTCCCTTTTCAGAAATTGTAGGGCTACTGGTCAGTTTCTCGTGTTCAAATGATGGCATGGAAGTCTGGCTAACATGGATGTTTTCGTTACTGTCAACAGTGAAGACGGACCGAAAGTATTTGTTGAAAGAGCCTACTTTAGCTTTCCCGTCTGCGGCTACCATTGGGGCACTTGATTTTTGCTTCGTCTTCAGGTACCGCCAAAATTTGTCTGGCAGGTTTTCATAAAGGTATGCAAGGTAGTACTGCAAAACTGTTGTTTCGCATGTGTTATTGCACTCTTACTCTTAAGCTGAGTGTTTAAAGAATCGAGGCGAGATCGGTAGTTACGGATAATACGATTTGTACTGTGCTTTCTAAGTCTCTTACCCCCGTATTCAGAAGCACTCGTGTTCTGTATCCGCCACGAGGTCCGATAAGATTACACCAGCGATGACGTGTGCTTGAACGGCATGCAGCGTGATCCATAAAAACGCGCTGCTGCATGAAATAAAGGCTTTTTGTATGCTGCCACCAATGCGTCGTTTCTGCTGAAGAATAGAACATCTGGCGACGAAGATGGGATCGGCGGGCAGTTTAACCGCCGCCGGCCAGCAGCAGGAACGATACTGAACAGCTGACGGAGCAAGGCGACACGGAGCCCTTGCAGCCAGGATTTCACCGACTGCGTGAAGCAGCGCAAGAACGTCGCGGGGAAGCGAGGCGGCACGGAGCCCTCGCATTGACTTCGGTGACGGGCTCGAGCCAACGAACAAGAAGCGGCAATACGTACGCACATCGATGAACTCAGCTCTGCAGATAAGTGAACCTTGCTCATTATGGCAGAAGCAGGCAATGGTCAAGAAGGTCATGGTCCTAAGCTTGGCAGGATGACAGAATTGAACTCGAAGGTAGGCAACATACGGTCGTATTTTGAACGCTTCGAGAACTACGTAGACATAAATGATCTCCCTGAAAACAAGAAACTGAAGTTGTTTCTGAACATACTCGGAGCGGAAGCCTATGAAGAGATAAAGAAGATAGTCGTGCCTGATTTGCCTTCTGAGAAAAGTTTTGAGGACATTAAACTGCTCCTAGAAGCTCATTTCAGCCTAGCCAACTCAATCATCGCAGAACGTTGTAAATTTAATCGGCGAATGCAAAGAGAACACGAAAGTGTCAAAGATTTCATTACTGAACTGAAGCATCTTGCAAGAGACTGCAATTTCGGCACGTTTCTAAATGATGCCTTAAGGGACAGACTGGTAGCTGGGTTGCGTGACGAAGAAACGCAACGGGCTCTTTTTGCACAGGCAGGGCTAACGTTCGAGCCGGCATGCAAAATGGCGCTAGAAAAAAAGCTAGCTGCGCAACAGGCAAAGCAAATGCATCAGTTTGACGGAAAACCATCATGCAGCGTCAATATCATTCGCGGCAACCGAGACCGTGATAAGGGAACCAGACCAAGGCCACGGTCTAAAGATGGGCATGATAACGAGCAACGAAGTGCTTGTTGGCATTGCGGAAAGAATCATGAGGCAGAAAAATGTTGGTATCGGAACCACACCTGCCGAAATTGTAACAAAAAGGGGCACTTGCAAGCCGTCTGCAAGAAAGTAGCCAAAACAAAGGTTGTGAGATATGTCCACGGACGACGAATATGAAGAATTCAGCTGTCAGACGGCGTTCTACTCGGGTAGAAGTTCCAGTGGCTACAGCGTAGACCTTAACATTGAAGGCAAGGCTGTTCCGATGATAATCGACACGGGTGCGGCAGTGACGATCATACCAGAGCGTTTGTATAAACAGCATTTTCCGCATGTCAAGTGCGTGAAAACAAACGTCTCACTGCGCATATACACAGGAGAACAGCTCCAAGTATTGGGAAAAGCAAACGTCTCCGTGGACCAGGAAGGAAACGCGATCACTTTACCTGTAGTGGTCGTGAAAGAGAACGGAGCGGCGATTTCTGCTCTCTTGGGAAGAGGCTGGCTGGAAAAATTAAGATAAACTGGAGAGCAGTATACAGCCTGTCCGCGGACACACCAGTTGAGCAGAGGGTAGAAGCTCTACGGAAGAAGTTTTCCGAGGTATTCAAGAGCGCCCCGGGCATCGTCAGAAACTTCGAAGCTCGCATCCTCGTAAAGGAAGGGGCTCAACCAGTGTTCTCAAAAGCACGGCCCGTACCGTTTGCTATCAAGCATGAAGTAGCAAAGGAGTTAGACACGCTGGAGCAAGCCGGAATACAGAAGAGGGTCACGAAAAGCGACTGGGCAACGCCTCTGGTGGTGGTCGAAAAGAAAGGCGGCGCAGGATTAAGGTTATGCGGCGACTACAAAGTCACAGTTAATCCTGTTCTGAAAACGGACCATTATCCTTTGCCACTGCCAGAAGATCTGTATTCCACGCTCGCCGGAGGCAAGATCTTCTGCGTCCTAGATCTATCGCAAGCCTATCTACAGGTGCCGCTTGCTGAGGAAAGCAAAGCGTTCTTAACGGTGAACACGCATCTGGGATTATATCAGCTTGAGCATCTTCCATACGGCATCTCTAGCGCCCCTACTATCTTTCAGTCATTAATGGACGAAGTCCTAAAAGGGATTCCAAAAGTGGGGTGCTATATCGATGACGTCATCGTCGTAGGTGATAACGTAGACGACTGTCAAGAAACCGTGGAAAAGGTGCTTCAACGATTTGCACAGCATAATATCACCGTAAAAGATCACAAGTGTGAATTTTTCAAGCAGTCGGTTGTTTATCTTGGGCACAAAGTGACAGCAGATGGTATTTTTCCAACAGCAACAAAGATAAAGGCCATCTTGGAAGCACCTCAGCCAAGTAACGCGACCGAACTGCGAGCTTTCTTAGGCCTCCTGAACTTCTACGGAAGGTTCATCAAAGACTTGGCTACAGTCGCTGCACCGATGTATGACCTGCTCAAGAAGGATAAGAGCTGGATGTGGACGAACGAATGTTCAAAATCGTTCGTGGAATCCAAGCAGCGCCTTACCGACAGTCAAGTTCTGACGTTTTACGACGTGAAGAAGCCAATTGGGTTAAGCTGCGACTCTTCGGCCTACGGTATTGGAGCAGTAATTTTCCACATTATGCCTGATGGTTCAGAAAGACCCATCGCCTTCGCCTCCAGAACTTTGAACGCAGCGGAGCGCAACTATGCGTAAGGTGAGAAGGAAGCCCTGGCCATAATTTTCGGTCTAAACAGGTTTCACAGATACCTGTACGGACGGAAATTCACGCTGTATACCGACCACCAACCGCTGTTGGGCATCTTGGCATCTGATAAACCAACTGCATGTGTACCTGCAGCGACGAAATGAGCTCCACGAGCGCGCTGGAACGATGAAGAGACGTTTGCTCTTTTAAGGCTATGGGAATACAATTGTGCGCCGTTTCGATGAAATCTGTCTTCACGCATGGACGCTTATGAGACGGCGTTCTGAAATCGAACAGATGCGGAACGCTCCGGGTTTCCTTGCGTGTGCTGCCGCACCACAAACTGCCACGGGTACCTCTGTAAATTCGCATAGTAGAAAATTCAATAAACGCGACACGGTTTTTTTTTTTTTTGCGTCTCGCCGCGGATGCGTTAAGCCAGCGCACCGCGCCTTGTTTTACGCGCAGACTCAACAACAAGCTGCGTCTTGACGGGCTGCACTCGCCGCCAGGGATGCGATCGGCGCTGACTTAACACTCCTAGTGTTAAATGCACACATATACCCCATAAAAGTAGACGGGAGGATGACCGCAGCCATGGCTCAGTGGCGGAGCATCGGACGCGCTATTCGGGGGTCGCAGGTTCGGTCCCGGCCGGTGGCAAGTTATCTTTTCGTGCACGTTACTTTCTTCACATTTTATCCTAATTACTGCAATTAACACTTAGTTTTTTTGTCGACTCGTTGGTTTTGATATGATTGCATGGTGGCATAAATATGTCTTTCCTGAATAAAATTATTTCAGCTGCTAGTAGCGCGTCGTCCCGTGTCCATCTTTTTCTTTGTGTACCGTATTATGGCGCCCGTCTGCGTATCATGAACCAACAGCAATTCGCCCAACTTTTTACTTTACTGAGTTAAATTTCTTGTACGAATACTCTTTTTAATGTTCTAACGCAGTCTTGTTTAACCCCTCGTTGCTGACGGCCGTCATCGGAAATTACAAATGCAAGGCAAAAACAGCATCTTGGTACGCCGGAGATTCCACGTGCCCTCCTGATTGGCAACGGATGTTCGGATGGATGCTACCTTCGGAAGGCCATTGCCGGCGTGTTTCCAGGATTTTCAGCGCCCAGTAGCAGCATCAGGTGCGGTTCCTCAGGGATTGCCTTCTCGTATCGTGTGAACGGCAAGAGGGTGGAATGCACGCGTTCGGGAGTTGGACAAAAATCGCCCATCAAATCACGGAGCTACTCTGGAACAGTGTTCGTGCCACACTGCCGACAAGAAAGAAAAAGCCCTTTCCCGACTGGCCGGTGGTCGTCATGGACGACGTCCACATTCCTGAGGAACACAAGAGAGTGCTGAAGCTGGGGCCTAAGTTTTGTTTGGAGACAAACCTACGGCCTGTTGGCAAGGTCGCCTTGGCGAGGTCGGCGTCCAGCAAGGTCAAGGAAGAAGACAAATCTAGGTGTATGAAAGAGTGCGTGGAACATCTGCCGCGGTCAGAAGGTAGGCAAAAACGGGGCTTTAGTCTCGATTCCGCAATTGAATTTTTTGTCACCAACGGCTTAAGTGCTCTTTTGTCAGGCAAAGAAGGCTCCTTTGTAGTTATTCCTGTTGGAGTGTTCAGTGAAAAACCAGGTGCCGCGGTGCGTAAAAACTTTCGAGAATTGTTGGAGAAGCCATCCGAGGCGGGAAAAAAAGTGCGGCAGCTCCTACTTCGGTTAAACTTGGGAAAGGTGCGCAGTGAGGTGAAAAAGCTGAAAGGCACAACACTGAAGACACTTTTTTCAGTGAAAACACACAAGCAGGATTTTCCTTTTCGAGCGATTGTGTCCGAGAGAGGTACCTGGTGTCTCGCGGTGTCGACGTACCTAAAGACGCAGTTGAGCTCACTGCAAGTGGAAGACCCGCGCATCATTCCGAACTCCTCAACAGTCGTAAAGTTGCTCAGAGAAGATCGCCTTGACAACACATCCGGATTTAGTATCGACATTGAAGACTTATATTATTCACTGCCTCATGATGAACTTTTGACTAGTGTTAAGGAGTGCATATGTAACGACGATGAAGTGAAGTTTGTGGCGAAATGCGGTATATCCGTTGAAGGTTTTTCAGAGTTTCTCTTCGTTTACAATAAAGACATGTACGTCGGCTGGGGGGTAAGAGCTTTGTCCAGAAATCCTGGGTATTTATTGCATCAAAACAGGCTCCGATGCTGAGCAATATTTTTTTTTGCCAAAAGTGGACAACGGTTTTGTAACTGCCCTTGATGATGTGGTCCACAAAGTGTACAGATATGTGGACGATTACTTGCTGTTGATTAGTTCAGTCAGCTTCGATAGGAGGGTTGACGAAGTGCTCAGTGTGTTTGCTAACAAGGGGCAGGGCTTGACTTTCACGTGCGAAGTGCCGAAGAATGGGCACCTGCGTTTTTTGGGATTGCAGCTCTCATTCGAACAAAAGCAAGTGTGCTGGATGTTTTCCCCTTGGACCGCGAAGCCGCTTCTAGATTACAGCTCAGGGCACTCCCGCCTGGTGAAGAATGGTATTGCGCTGACTTGCCTAAGATCGGCATTGCACAGATCATGCCCATATCTCATGCAGAAAAGTTTTTCGCGCAGGTAAAAAGACTAAAAGACGCCGGGTTTCCTGATAATGCCATAGCAGGGGCTTGTGAAAAAATAAAAAAGATCCATTAAACTATGGCCTAGGACCCTTCCAGCCAAGAATGAACCACACGAAAGAAATGGAGGGCAAAAATCCCGTATGTCCACTGGTTGTCACACGGCATGAAGAGAGTCGCTTCGTGGTGTGGGAGAGAGAGAGAGAGAGATAAACATTTTAATGAAAAGCTAGAGATGTTTGCCTGGCTGTTCGCCTGACATGCTACTCCAGGTGCTGGGTGACGATTATGATATATACAGTGATAAACGTAAAACACATACCGCCACACAAGTTTACAAAGTTTCGTTCAGGCTCGTGGCCCGCAAGAAAGTCAACATCGCTTTCGTTGCACGTAGCGCACAAATGCTGATTTGCCACGGGCCCAGAACATGTCGCAACTCTAAGCACGATCCCCGTTGAAGATGCAAGGCCGCCTTCAAAAACTGTCTCTGTGTTGCGTATCGCTTGCATTCACAAAGAACATGATGCAGATCTTCTTGGACGTTACATTGGACGCACATTGGTGAGTCCGACAGCTTAATCTAGCTCCTGAAGTAGTTGGTGTATGCGACGTTTAGTCTGATGCGGTGCAAGCAAGTTTCCTCTTGTCTGTTTAGGTCTCGCGGCATATCGAAGTTACACAATGGGTGGATCTTGTAAAGCCGCCCATAGTGATGATTAGCATCTGTCCAGAGGGATCGCTGGAGGCGCCAAGCGTGTGCCGATACGAGTGTCGCCGCATCTTTTCTCGAGAAAGGTATCTCGATGATTTTTCTCGAGGCGTCATGTCCAGCTTTGGCAGTGTCATCAGCCTCGACGTTGCTTTGTATTGCACAGTGGGCAGGTATCCACTGCAGAGCAATGCGGGTATGGAGGTCGCAGGCTTTGTTGCATAGATATTTGATGTCCATGACGAGTTGGTCCTGCGTGCGTGGAGACTTCAGAGACTGCAGCGCCGCTCTTGAGTCGGTGTAGATGACGCAAGGCTCAGCTGTCTGATCTACGATGTAATTAAAAGCAGCCCGCAGTGCAGCCAGTTCAGTCGCTGTAGATGAAGTACGGTGACTAAGAGTGGCAGAGATGGTGACATTGGCAGATGATGTAGGTGTAACAGAGCCATCAGTGTAAATATGACGGTGAGCCCTGCAATTGTTTTCCACGTGCTGTAGAGTGAAATATGTTAGTGCTGGTCCGGGTGAACGTCTCTTGTTCTTGAACCCAGGCACAAAAGTGATTATTGAACACGAAGGAATTTTCCACGATGGCTCCGTAGGCGCTTCGATGCGCTTGGATAATGCAGCGGGAGCAAGCTCCGCACCACAGGACCGCTGTCTGAAGCAAGCAGATGACCCGGCACTCTGGTGGCATAACACAAGGGGACTCGAAGAAACTCCTGCTGCAGAAGCACTGCAGCTGATAGATGTCTGCTTTGGCAAGAGTTCCGATACTTGATGTGTTTTTTGGTAGGCCAACGCAGTCTGAGGGTTTTCACTTGAGCTCCAATCAGCGCTTGTATGTTGATTTGTGAAATGCCATGTAAAGCAGGAAGGCTGTATCTTAGAAGACCTTCACAGAGAGCCGTATACATTCGCAGCAGGGCACTTACGGAGCAGCCTCCGGCGTTGCTTGATAACAAGCGGAAGATGCTCGTGTATGATGCAACTTTTTCCTTTAATATTCGAACTTGGGGCGTCCATGTCAGTAGCCTGTCGATTGTCACTCCCAGAAACTTATGACTTGGCACATACCGAATGCGAGAATGCGCTACCTTTAACGAATAGCGCGAAACATCACGCCTCGTAAAAGCAACGGCGGCACATTTTTCTGGTGACATCATTAGACCTCGCACGAGTAAGAATTTTTCGATTGAATGGAGAGCTTTTTGTAGTCTTGCTCGTAGGACACGTCTGTTGCGACCACTGCTCCATATACAGATGTCATCTGCATAGAGAGAGATTTCGACCGATGCAGGGATGCACTTCTCCAGTCCAATGAGAGAGATGTTGAAAAAGGTCGGACTTAGAACACCGCCCTGGGGAACTCCTCGATGCACTCTGTGCGGGGCTGTGTCACCTTCTTTTGTGGACATGTATACTGACCGATCAGTGACGTAGTCCAAGATCCAGCGCTACATACGATCGCCAACTCCGACAGACTTCAGGGCGTATAGGATGGACTCGTGAGTCACGTTATCGAACGCTCCCTTGATGTCGAGGAATACACCGATAGTGATGTTGCCCGTAGATTTGCTGAGTTTTAAGCAGTTAATGAGACGAATCACATTGTCGATGCTACTGCGGCCCTTTCGAAATCCGGACATTTGTGGAGGGTATGCATTGATGTTCATCAGAAACCAGTGCAGGCGCATCAATACCATATTCTCCATAAGCTTTCCTACGCAACTGAGAAGAGCAATGGGACGATAGGAGTTAAAGTCCGTTAGAGACTTGCCAGGCTTGAGAATAGAGATGACACGAGCTCGTTTCAAGCAAGGTTCAAGACACCCACTCTTCCAGCTGGCATTAAATATGGCAAGAAGGCGCATCTTCGCCTTCTCGCCTAAATGCGTTAACTCGGCGTAGCTAACTCAGTCAGGTCCAGGAGATGACGCCTTGTTCACCAGTGCCAATGCTCCAAGCAGTTCCATGATCGAAAAAGGTTCATCCGCCTCTGTGGTGCTCGTCATCGCTAAACTCTCTTGGGCTGCACGACGCAAGGTTGCTTGCGCAACTACTGCAGTGACCTTAGAGCAGAAAGCCTCCGCCACGTCCAGCTCGCTGCTGCTGCGAGATAAAGCAACTGAACTGAAAGGATGCAGTTGAGTCGGCGGGGTTTTTAGGCTACAGACGATACCCCATATTCTTGACAGCGGCTTTCTTGCGTCAAGTTTGGAACAAAAGGCCCGCCATTGCCTCCTATCTAGCTTATCCAATTGACGTTGGAGTTGTTTTTGCATTCTCCTGGCATCACGAATGTCATCTGCAGACAATGTCCCACGAGCACGTCTTTCAGATCGGCGGCGAATAGCCCGGAACCTCTCATACTCAGCGTCAACTGTTTATTCAGTTCGAGGTGGTTCTAGGCGTTTGGTGCTACGTTGTGATATGGGGTTAATGTTGTGTTGTCTGCGGAAAATAAGGTGGGCTACATCTGCCCAGCACTTAGTAAGAAAATAAGCAAGCCACAGCAGTCTGAAAAAAGAGGATGTGCCATCAAGCATGGAAGGTAGTTTGTCCCTTGCGCTACCGGTGTTGTTTACAAAATACCACTGTCGGTGCGGCAAGGCATCTATCCGGCAAGCCGGTAGATGCCTCAATGTGCGTCTGCGAGAGCACAACAGCTCTTTAATAGGAAGGCCGTTCATCCATCTGTCACTGCACTGCAATGGGTGTAATCAAGGTAGCTGCAAGATTGCTTTTGAGCAGACAACAGTAATCTACAAGCACAAGGGCTCCGTGCAGAGGGAGATTGTAGAGGCCTTCGTTATCCAGATGGAGGGGCTGGATTACATCAGTCACCCCTCTATCAGTTTGCACGAGGGGGAGTCAGCCTTTCTAGAACGTCACTTGACGTAGGCATGCTGAGCGCGAGGTTTTTTTTTTTTGTCGACTCGTTGGGTTTCATATGACTGCATGGTGGCATAAATATGTCTTTCTTGAATAAAAGTATTTCAGTTGCTAGTAGCGCGTCGTCCCGTCTCCATCTTTTTCTGGCAAAACATATTCACAGTGGATAATGCCGGCAGCCATCCAATGGGGATACACAGCCGGACACTCCGCTCGCGCTGCAGTGTCCATTTAGCACTCATGGCCCGTTATTCTTACGAGCATTGACAAGAAAACAGGCTGACAGCGTACACATTGCAACGTCCACCGGTCTTCAGGCGATGTGCCGAGTCGGCGTTTGTTTGCGAGCGTCCGTCGGCGTAGCGGCAATGTTCACATTGTGCACGTGTGTTTACCTTGTGTACAATCTTCAAGTAGATTCTTCATTCCACAGCGCGTGTTGCCGAGAAGCTATTGCGGCGCTATTCATCGCTGATGCGCGGGAGCATTGGAAGATGGTGTACTGCAAGACTAATCACGCCTCAAGAAGTGCCGCCTAAGTCAATGACCGTAACTAGGAACACACAACAAGAGGCGCGCACAGTGGCGAGGCCGCAGTGGCCACATCCTGAGCGCCCATAGAGGTAGTGCAGACTGTAGAGGAAAAGCTGGACCGAAAGAGCGCCGTCCACAAGAACACCGCTATTACTGCACCTTCGTCATTGTTGCCTTTGCATTTATTTACAAATCGGCTAAAGCTAGCACAATTCAAGGTGAGTAATACTGTCAATAAAAATCAAACACGGGAATTTTCAATAATTAGCAACATGCAAACTTTGTTTTACGTTTATTGAAAATATTTCTAGATAAGATTCAAGGCCATTTAGGCATTTTACTGTGTGCGGAACTCGAGGCTGAGGAGGATGCGTACGCAAGCACTTTTGCTAGATGGCGCCACCATATCCACTTGAGTTCGAGATCGCGGCCGATTGCGCGTCTTTTGACTGCTGAGTTGAGTCGCAATGTGTCTTCTGCTCTTTCTGTTGACACCTATCCTTACAACTCGACTTCACATGGGCTCATTTTCATTAATTACTATGAAAACGTAATACCACCGTCAAGTCTCGCGTGCGTCTCAGGGGCTGGTAACGCTCGCATGGTACAGTAATGGCGGCGCCCTTTTGGTCAGGGATTCCAATGCATGGACACTATGGGGAGCTTTTCCTCTAGAGTCTGTACTAACTCTATGTGAGCGCCTAAACAAATGTCACTTCCGGCAACGTCAGACGTGACGTCATTACCGCCATTGGCACAGCGTCTACGGCGAACGCGGCTTCACAGGCAGCAACAGACATCGTAGGCAAGGATGTGTGGCGCTACGAGCGCTCGCCGCATGCTCGCTGCGAGGAGGATTGAGCTCGGAAACAGCTTTTCGGCGCAAGCCGCAAATCGTTTATGCAGGTGTGAATGAACGCATTGTCAAGCTGTTCAGGCCAGGCAACGAACTTTCTGGCTTTACCGCTGTGTCCACGCCATGGAACGTTTTCAGTCATCGCTACATAACATCGCTGCCATTTGCCCTTCTACCGCCTCATCAAGATGCGGCTGGAATATTTGCATCACTGTGATTCTTGTGTGAGTTGTCGCCGCCTGCCGTCCATAGGCCTCCTGCTCCAAAGTGCTGTTTACGTAAACAAACCCCGTTCCATCACTAAATTTAATACGAGCTTCGCGGGTGAGAATGTTGATTCGAGCACAAGAAACAAGCAGAAATAATGATCATGGTTGCTCAATGTAGACGAACAGTGATCTAGCCAAATTTTGGGTGAAGCGAAATCGCCAGTTTCGCTAGTTGGTGGATTCGCCGTAAAATATATAACAGCGCAACAGGTTTAGAATACGCAACAGTGTTAAAACAATAAATTGAGTTGTCAGTTCAGCGCTGTCTTCTTCCTGTCCGTATTCTAACTCTGTTGAGCTGTTATTTATCTTCGTAGGAAGCGCAAAACTACACGCAGGGACAGCACGAAAGAAAGACACTACACAAGCGATTAACTGCAAGTAAGCTTTTATTTGGAAAAGCGAACATATATAAAGGTAAAAGAATGTAGACAAAACAAACAAAGAAGTTATGAAACCGTTAAGCGCACAAAGACGGAAACAAGAAGACGACGCACAGAGCGCTACTTCCAACTGAGGTGTCAGGGTGGTGTTCTCCGCCCCCAACAAACTTGGAGGCCTGTGCAAGCGTGTGAACGTGAGCAGCGAAAAGCCTGACATATGCAGCAAGAAACACGCCACGAGGTTCGTGTCCTGCAAATGCAGAGTCGTGTATAAGGTTCCGCTCTCATGTGGACGTGTTTACATCGGCCAAACTGGCCGATGTATCAATGATCGCCTACGAGAACATGCCAACAATTTGAAGCAAAAGTCAGGCAGCAACATGGCCTTACATTGTGCAACTTGCGGTTGCTCTGCCTTTCTTGACCAGACTGTCGTGATCAGGAAATACCGAGACCAGATTGCTCGGGAAATTCATGAGGCATCATGCATAGAACAGCTCGGACCCAGTTGTGTTAGCATGCCATCTGTATCGCTTTCGAAGAAAGAGCTGGCGTTTTTGCAAAACCAGTGACTTTTACTTAGTTTCGCTCTTACGTTTTAGGATTTTTAACCTTTTAAAGGTCCTTTTTTATATTGTGAAAACCCAAGTGGCCAGCTGTCGGGTCGTCGTGCAGGGCTTGTAAAACCTGGAGACGAAGTGAACGAGGGACGACTGGAACCCATTGGTTACCGAGAGGGTGGTAAATGTGCCTACATAACGTTCCATCTCGAACGTTCCATAACGTTCCATTCTTTTTACATCTTTTTATACTGTTTTACCTTCTCACGACTTCTGTTTTCATACCGTTTTTACCTTTTGACGACTTCCATTGTTTAGCCGCAGTTGTTTTTCATTCCTGTTCATTTATGCTGGCCAGCATTTGTAATACCCTTGTTCATTTTTGGTACGTCACCTTTTCAGCCTGTTGGTTTTGCCTTTATGATTCTTGTTAAAGAAATGCTTGGTGTGATTCAAGTGCTCTTTCTGTACCGCCCAGTTACCATGCGCGCGCTAACAAAGCCTGTTATCGTTAGCGGAAAAAAAAGAAAAAAAGGGAGAGAGGAGAGTGTAGGAATAAGATAGAAGCTGATAGCTCAGTTCTCAAACATGCGCAGTAGCCAATTTGAGTGAAGAGACTACATATATGGCGTTTTTGTGTTGCAATAAACATCAGTTGGAAGTAGCGCTCTGTGTGTCGTCTTCTTGTTCCCGTCTTTGTGCGCTTAACGGTTTCATAATGTCAGTGTACCAACTAGCTCGGACCCAGCCTCTTAAACAAAGAAGCCCACGTGTAATACCAGTCATCACTCATTCTTTATTGCCTAACACACCATCCCAAAAACGAAGTTCTTTCTCTGTAAGCGTGACAGACGGTGCTCTCACACAATCAAAATCATCCCGATTCACTTCTTCAGCTTCAACTATCAATCTAGTTAGCATATCCCTGTCGCGATAGAAAATGCAAGTGTTATCAAAGTACGGCACGCAACCACGATTGTTGCAGTGGATAGCCAGGTGGCCATCCGCGCATTTCTGCACCTTATTATCATGTTCTTTACCCGCTCATTGATACACCTTTCAGTTTGTCCAACGTATGCGCGGCCACACGACAAGGATATTCTATACGCAACCGTCTGTGCACACGTAGCATGGTCATTGCGATGGTTGATTTTGCAACTCTTTTTTAGGGGCGAAGCTCCTTAAGGCGGCACCCGTTCGTCCCTCGTAGTGGTCGTAGTAGTGAGTAACAAGTCTTACGCTTTGACCTCCAAGGTGGTGCCGGTGGGAGATTTCTCCTGTGCGTTGTTGAACAATAAAAAATTCGCAGCGTGCGCGTTAACTAAAAGCCGAATTCTTCTGTCTCTCATTCCCCATTAGCAGCCATTGGCATGTTCCAGTAGGAAACGTTAGTAGAAGTAGAAGTGTAAGTGTTAGCTAAAAGCCGACTTCTTCTGTCTCTCATTGCCATTAGCAGCCATTGTTTACCTCCAAGGTAGTGCCTGGTGAGATTTCTCCTGTGCGTGATTAAACAATAAAAATTTTGTTCAAAACGCCGTTGATTGATGAAATAAACCAACGAAAGACGCCAGATGTTTTGTAAAAGCAGAACGAAAGAACGCCAGATGTTTTTCTTAAAGTGTAGTAGTAGTAGGGTAGTAGTTGCATGTAGCCACCTCGCCCGATCGTCAACGGGTGAGGTGGACCGGCAACGGCGCGAGGACCCTGCCGTACGAGAGTTAAATCACACTAAAAGACATACTTTGCGGGCGATACACTCTAGTGAGCTTTCAACTTTTCGTCTTAGTGTACATGATAAAGAAATTATTTCTACGAAAAACGCAAGGCACACCTTGAGCAATATGTTTGGTTTTGGGACGCTAAATGGAACCATGAGGCGATGCGAAGCCGGAGCACTTGCACGATCGCGTTCCGTTGGCTTTCGTTGGGCATGCTACCGACCTGGCGTCGTGGAACGCGCGTCCTGTCTTCCCTCTAGCCTTGCCTTTAATTCGCACAGGGCGAGCGGGGAATGCGGTCGCTCTTGGCGCTCTTTCGCTCGGGAGTGGACTTCTTCCTTGCATTTCACCGATCACAAGTGATAATGAAGGGACCACGTAAACCAACAGTACAATAAAAGTTTGATGTTTAATATATACACGATGTTTCACACTCTTTATATTATGTACTGGGCGCATTTCACGGAAGAGTTTCACGGTTTACAGATGATTCCCTCCGTAGCTTCGCCCCACTCATCATCATTCACCCCGTGGATATGCTGTGATTTTTTCTTTAGGAACAGGGCAAGTTTCACTGCACAGTCTAGACAGTTTCTCTGCTGCAGATATAACCACCCTTATGCCAGCTTTATTTACAATCTTCTTATGTTTCTTGTCCTGACAATACAGTTTATGGATAACCATGTCTGTTGGTTTTATGAGCCCAGGAGGGGGAAACCATTGTTGCCTTTCTCTTCAGCACACACCAAAGTAGTAAAGGGGTCCATTGCACGTATGCGCCTTCTAAATTCTTTAAAGAAATCGTCCTGACACTTAATGCAGAATAGCTCTGAGCAACAGGTTGCGCGGTTGCAGGCGGCAGGTTACCCACTGTTGCGACCGGCCTTTTCAGGCACCGAAGACTCGGGAGCAAGATGCAGAGGCAGCATGAAGAGACTGAAGGGAAACTTAACGTGGTTTATTTACATGGCGAGCATTTCCTTACATGACGACCATTTCGTCTTACATGACGAACATGTTGTTACATGACGAATATCTAGTTTCTACATTTCGTGCTACATCATGAAGATTTGGTGTCGAATGAGCCCACGGGGGCTCATTTTAAAGGGTCTCTTTTTCCCAGATCCCTAGTGTAAAGTTCCGTGTGTTATGGGCGTGTGTGAGGCATCGACGAGGCTGGGATGCTGACGGGCGAAAGAACGCCTAGTTCTTTATTGCGCTTGCTTATTGAGTCGTATTGTAGGCGTTGCGGTGGCCTGGACTGGCGGCTGTATCTTCGTAATGGTGCAGTGGTGCATTAAACAGGTTGGGCGTAGCAGGTGCAGTGTGTTGGACATCGTCAGTACTAGGTTCACTTTCCAGGGCACCCTGGTTGAAAGCTTCGCTTCTGGGGAGAAGATGTTACCTGTTCCGACGAAGTCTTTTGTTGTCTTCTGTCAAGACTTCATGCGATCTTGTATACACCTGCTTGACCACTTTCGCTTTCCGTGACCAATACTTTTTCTTGATGCTAACAGTCTGTCCCTTGTCCAGTGGTGGCAGATCCCGTTTGGAATGATCATTTTTAACACGTTTCCACACTTGCGTTGTCTTCTGGTCACTGAAATCTGGAAGTCTCGACCTTAATCGCCTTCCTTGGAGTAGTTCTCCGGGCGATCGTCGATCTTCTAAGGGTGTTGACCTGTAGCTCAGGAGGCCCAGCCAGAAATCTTCTCGTGCGTCTTGTTTTCTTCAAAATTCTTTTAGCTACTTGCACGCCCTTCTCTGCTAGTCCGTTGGACCTTGGGAACTCCGGGCTTGAGGTGACATATCTGAGGTCATACTTGCTTGCAAACCGGCTGAAGTCGCGGCTGCTGAATTCGGGTCCATTATCTGTATACACCTCATATGGAATACCATATCTCGAAAATATGGCGCCCAGCTTGTCGATGACTGTCGTCGCCGATCTGTCACACAGCTCATCCACGTCTGGAAAATTAGAAAGAGCGTCATACATGGACGGATACGACTTTCCTCCGTACTCGAACAGGTCGACCCCAGCCCTATATCATGGGTATTTTGGTGCTGGTCTCATCATAAGCGGTTCGTCAGCCTGACTATAGGCATAGCGTTGGCACACAGCACACCTATGGACCATGTCTGTGATATCTGCATTAATGTTCTGCCAAAAAATTAATCTTCTTGCCCTTGCCTTACATTTATTGAGACCCATGTGGCCTGCGTGGACTCGTCCCATCATGTGGCTCCTCATGGACACGGGCAATATCACTTTGGTACCTTTCAGTAAGATGCCTTTCACTACCTGACAGTTCACCTGTGAAAGGTTTCAGCTCTCCTTCAACAATGTCGCCAGCGCGAATGGCCTGTATTACGGAACGTAAATAGGGATCCGTTTCAGTTTCCTCGTTTAGCTGCTTCAGTGCGACATCGCCAACCAGAGCCGTAACCGTACTTACGGCATGTATTTCCACGTCGGCGTCAGTGTACGCATCGTCCTGGTCCGGCTTCACGGTTGTGGCTCGCGACAGCATGTCCGCCAAGATGAGTTCTTTTCCTGGGACGTAGCGAAGAACATAATCATACTTGAGCAGGCGCAGAAAAAACCTTTGTAATCGAGGCGGCATATCAGCGATTGCTTTTTGAGCTATAGCCATCAACGGCCGATGATCGGTATTCAACATTATCTGTCGACCATAGACGAAGTAGTCAAATTTTTGGCACCTGAACGTCACTGCTAATGCTTCCTTTTCAATCTGTGAATAACGCTGCTCCGCGTCAGTCAGCACCCTTGAAGCGTACGGCACAGGACACCATTCGCTTCCGTGATACTGCATGAGAGCGGAGCCAAAATCACAGATTGATGCGTCTGACGTCACTTTCGCTTCCTTCTGAGGGTCAAAGCTTGGGATATAAAAACAGCGCCAAATATAGACAAGGACAGAGGAAGAGACGACACCGCGCTGAACTCGCAACTAAACTTTATTGGAAAGTACACGCACATATATCAAGCATTCGACCCGGTCACGTGGCAAACCAAAGGCGTCTGCGCAGCATAGCAAACAAGGTACGAAACATGCCTAATCATTGTGAACATCAACACGTGTGTAACAACCGAGAAAAAGCAAAAACACCACCTTCATACCACCTTGTTTGTTTGGGCATCGGGACAAATGCACTAGGGAAGTGATGGAGGCTTTTTTCATTGAAAGGGAGGGGGAAAGGTGTGTAAGTAAGCCGTCTGTGGCCCTTGGTGAAAAGGAGGTTCGGTACCTGGGTTCAGCGCTGCCATGTTAAAGTGATTATTAGTTTGTTATGGACTGTTGCGCATGTTTCTTGGAGAGTATGAAGGTGGTGCTTTTGCTTTTTCTCGGTTGTTACACACGTGTTGATGTTCACAATGATTAGGCATGTTTCGTACCTTGTTTGCTATGCTGCGCAGACGCCTTTGGTTTGCCACGTGACCGGGTCGAATGCTTGATATATGTGCGTGTACTTTCCAATAAATTTTAGTTGCGAGTTCAGCGCGGTGTCGTCTCTTCCTCTGTCCTTGTCTATATTTTGCGCTGTTTTTATATCCCACGCATGAACCACCAACTAGCCCAACTTTCGCTATTATTGAGGGTCAAAGATTGCAAGCAGTGGCTGTTCGTTAAGACTGCCGCAGATACTCTTCCATTCATGCGTGTAGTTTGGGGTCCATGCAAATGCTGCATCATGCTTGATTAGGCTGCGCAAGGAAGCCGTCCTGTGCGACAAGGAGGGCAGGTAGTTGGAAAAATAATTGGCTACGCCCAAAAGACGCTGCACTTCCTGTTTATCTGTCGGCGTGGGTGTCTGTTTCACACACTCGATCAGCCGTCGGTTGGGTTTTATACCGTCTTTCGAGATAATATCCCCCAGAAATTCGATTTCTTGAACACCAACCTTGCACTTCTCGGCGTTCAGCTTCAGCCCAGATTGCCTTGCAGCTTTGAGGACTGATCTCAAGCGCTGGTCATGTTGTTCCTGCGAGGTTCCCCAAATCAAAACGTCATCTACATACACATGAACGCCCGGCAAGGAGTCAAATATTTTGCCAAGAGTCTTTTGAAATACTTCTGATGCTGACGCAATTCCAAAAGGCATCCGCAAAAACTGATGCCCCCCAAAAGGAGTGGCGAACGTGCAAATTCTTGATGTTTTTTTCGTCTAGAGGCACTTGGTGAAAACCAGCTTTCGCGTCAAGCCGACTGAACACCTTTGCACCAGCTAGTTCCGCCTCAATGTCTTCCTGTCTTGGCATCTCGTAATGCTCCCGTTTTATGTTAGCGTTGATTGCCCTGGGATCCATGCAGACCCTTAACTTTCCATCTTTTTTCTTGACAATTACCGATAGGCTTACACATTCAGTTGCCTCATTCACCTTGGTGACAATGCCCGCTTGCTCCATCCGCTTCAGCTCGCTGCGATGTGGTTCCTTCAGGGCTAACGGGACTCGGCGGGCGGCTTTAACCACTGGGACAGCATCCGCGGAGATAACCATCGTGTAGTGTCGTTGCACGCAGCCGGTACCTTCGAATAGTTCGCCGAATTCTGGCATTGCTTGTTCGGAGCTGTTTGCTGCACCTGCGTCGACTGTCCTGGTAACTAGCCCGAGCATTTCACTCGCCTTGAGCCCAAGTGGTGCCTGTCTTCCTTTCTTGGAGACGCAGAAGGTCAAGTGCTGGCGTCTGTCACTGAAGACCACTTCTTGGCTGATGACGCCTATGTGTCCGATGATGATCCCATCGTATGACAACAGAGTGGTGTTGCTGTGTTTGGTAGGCGGCATTGGCCGAAGATCCATAAATTCGATATCTCAGTATGAGCACTTTATAGGTGATATTTTAAACGTGTTATCTCCCTTAACTGACGACCACGCCATACACTTCTGTTGGGTCCCGAGTGACGTTGGGATCACAGGTAATGAAAGGGCGGGCCAACTAGCAGCAACGGCAAAAGAGCTGCGTGTTTCAGAGGTCAACGTACTCGTTGGGGATGCGATTAAAGCAGTTCGCTGGGCCATTACCTCTCGTTGGCAGCATGAAAGAAAATCGCAACAAAACAGCAAACTGCACCTAATTACACCTGTCCTTTGTGAATGGAAGACGTGTTTTCATCAAGAACATTTTACTGATGCAGTTCTGTGCTGACATCGAATAGGCCATACACACGTGAAAGGGCGGGCCAACTAGCAGCAACGGCAAAAGAGCTGCGTGTTTCAGAGGTCAACGTACTCGTTGGGGATGCTGGCAGATGAAGAACCAGCAATATGCGATAAATGCAAGGAGCAAATTACAGTACTACACATAAGGAACCGTTAATACGAAAACATTTTCTTATGTTTTACAAGTTAAACGTTCAATTTCATACAATTTTAATCTTAGGAGATGACCCGATAATACCCCTGGCTAATATGATCAAGTTTTTGGACGAAGCAGAATTGCTAAAATCTTTAATTACGACCAACTATGCTTCCCTTACCAGATTGGCAAAACTCAGTTAATGCGACCTGCAACACGGCGAGACCCTTGCTGCAGCAGGAATTTGAAATGAGGCACTTGCCTCCCGGCCCTTTGGCATAGGGACGTGGGCAGGGCTGTTGTGTTAGGTAAACGCCTTCTCGGTTTCAACAAGAGAACCCCGTGCACCATCCATACACATTAACCACGCCACGCATCACGTGGACAATTTTAGAATATATATATATATATATATATATATATATATATATATATATATATATATATATATATATATATATATATATAATCACGCGTTTACGCAACTAGTTCTCTTAGCCCTCTCTTACGCCATTCATTATACCTCATTTGTCATCGCCGTGCACACATTACATAGTCATGGCTGGATTGACGGCGACGATGCACAACAGCCACGACGGAGCACAGACTCTCACGAGCACGAGGGGCGTGCTCTCCGAGAAGAGGCGAAGAGGGCGACCCACTAGGAGGCGCTGGAGAGGACGGCCTATTACAACGTTCCAATGCTTCTCTACAATATATATATATATATATATATATATATATATATATATATATATATATATATATAATCACGCGTTTACGCAACTAGTTCTCTTAGCCCTCTCTTACACCATTCATTATACCTCATTTGTCATCGCCGTGCACACATTTCATAGTCATGGCCATAGTGTTGTTCGCTATAGGCTTTTATCTTTCCCCACCATGTGTGTGGCGCAGCATAGCCTTCAACACTAAAAGAATAAGCGCTAATATTGACGAACACAAAAAGGAGAACAGACAAACGACGGTCGCTCCTTGTCTGTTCTCCTTTTTGTGCTCGTCAATATTAGCGCTTATTCTTTTAGCGTTCATGCATAACCAACTAGCCCGACAGTCTGTTCTGCTAAAGCATAGCCTTAGTCGCTCTTGCGCCACAAAACCCAACTCAACTCAACTCAACTTGACAAACTTTCTGATTTGTGTCACGAAACAGGCTAGAAATATGGATACGCACATGAACGGCACAGCATCCTCAACGCTTCGATTGTTGCGCGCTCACCATATGTGACGCACAGAAAGATACCACAGCGAGTTGACGTTCCGTGCTTACGCTTGCAACGTTGCACCTGCTTCCCGTGACGCCCACCAGCGCAGCAGCCCGTGGTGTCCCATGTCGGCAACCGGAGACTTGCACGTATTTCGCGGTCAGCCGAGATAGGGGGCACCCTTATCTGGTTGCGCGCCAGCCGCAGACGGTCGGCTTCGTTAGACAGTCTGGCACCAGCATGTCACGCGGAGCACTCGCTTGGCTGTTTCTTGTGGGCGCGGCACTCGGTTCGCCGTCCTGCCACATCGCGAGTCGCAATACGACTGCGTCGGTGACCTGCGCGGACTTTGGCAGCGCCGTGGACTTTGAGCACTATATCCAACGACCGTTGTCGCGGCCCAAACTCTCGTTTGTGTTGCGGGACAGTCGGCTAGACCGGTTTCCCGCAGGTGCATTTGCTGATGTCAGTGCTACTTCACTCGAGCTCAGTAATGTCACCGTTGAGGCGTTCGAGTTCACCGAGGAGGATAATCCATTCTCCGGCCTCCGTTCCTCTGTTGAGAACGTGACCTTCAGTGGCCACAGCAGCTTGCCACCATCGTGGGCCATACTTGCCGATATGGAGAGTCTGCGTTCTCTGACCGTTGTAAATGCGGTCCTCAATCTGACAAGTGACTTTGGTTTGCTGCCCATTGGAATGCGTCACGTGACCATCGACACTGCTCTTGTGGGGCACCTGGATGACTGGTGGCTGGCGGCACTCGCCAACCTGGAGAGCGTGACGTTGCGTAACACGGATGTGTCCGAGCTGAAGCGCTCCATCATGGCACGGCCCGCGGCGTTGCTTCGGAACCTTGACCTGTCGTAAGTGTAGCCAGCTTTCAAAGACTCTATCCGTGTCGCTCTTGTACGCCCGTAGGTCGAGTGCACCCGTGCAGCTGGCGCGATATCATTATAACGAAAACATTGTGACAGCGAAATGTGTGTAAGTTGGCCACCTGTGCGAACGTTCACATTCACCGCCTTAAGGATTTATATTTCTAAGAAAATTTCAGCAATGCTGTGAGTAACAGCAAGTGCTCGCTGTGCAAGTGCCATCGAAATTCTTGAATGAGGCTCTAACGAACGGCACTGGTAATACGCGCAGAAGTTGTCATTGACTGTCGGAACTTAGACAGAACGTGCCTACACGAAGCGCCAGTGGTTTGTGGTTGTGTGTGTTCGTTTTGCCTTTTCGCGCTACATGATGTCTATTAGCACACACTCCATTTTCACTGTTGTGAGAGTGTACAGAAGTACATCTCACATAAAAATATTGCGTTTTTTTTCTCCTAACTTTGAAATAATATTCCGACAAACGACAGTGCTCATTCATAGGAATTCAGTGGACGGGTATTAGGGCTGCCGCCATTTATTGCGGCGGTACCGAGACGCATGGAGCGCGAGCCGGTCATTGTAGTCTGCAATGCAAGCATAAATATATTCTACGGGTTAGGACGTTAATTAGGTACTCTAGTGCTCTCCAGTATCGCGCAGGGGCCCTTCAAATGTACATAAATTAATAATGTCTTATGGCACAGTTAACAGTACTGTATAAATGCAGGCGAATACCGAAGCTGGAATCTGAAAACTAGCTTACGAAAATCAATATTAATCAGCACTAACAGACAATAACGCCAAGGAAGTGCTGTTAGCGCTGATTGATATTGTGTATAACAAAGAAAAAAACGAGCCCTTAGAATTAACACTTCTTTCCTTACGAAAATCCGAAACATGATACCAATACTTTTACAGGAAAACGTGTAAACGACTTCAAAAACATTTGCTGGCAGGCCAGTTTGTGATGCATAGTTCTAACAGCATAAAGGCAACAAAATAACCAAGAACACACAGGATAGCAATTTTTTTCTTGTTACGCTTTTGCTGTCACAGATATTAACTGGTAAGCGACTTCACAGCCGTTCTTTCTATACATAACGTGTGGTCTGATAGCAGCAAACCACTAAAGAAGAAATAAAATTTGCGCCTGTAAATTATCGCAGCCGTTTAGAAATTTTAATATTCGAAATAACTTGACGATAAGCAGACCCCAATGTTTCTGGTCAAGTGCCAAAGTTTGGCAGATAAATAGCAACTACAAAAAATGTTGGAGCCATGAGAGAGAGACAAATGTTTCAATGAAAAGCCGGGGATGTTAGCGGCTCTCTCGACAAAGATGTAAACTACCGTGAGTTTTTTTTTACTTAATTTGATTAGAAATCTAGTCATTCAATCATTAAAGTACGACAGCATACAACACTTTTGTAGACACAGCCTAGTGAAACTAATAGATAAAGAAGCGAAGACAATTATGCGGGACATTATTTCTAGTTTTTAGTTGTAAGGTACTAGCTATGACAGAAAGAGAAGTTAGATTAAGTTGATGAAAAAGTAAATTTGCCGCCAATTATTTCAGAGCCCACATCCGTGAATCCTCACAACAGTCAATTAGTATTTCTTCTCCTTTATTAGCTTTCCACGTATGCCGTAATAACAAAGTTCACTATAAAAGCTACAAACAATGTCCTCTGTGCTTTCCTTCACTTCATTAGCGGTTGCATTCATTAGGTTGTGTGTGAAGCAGATAGAGACATCCAATTCACTAAAATAGTTTAGTAATTTCATGAGCATTAACTGTTAGCGTAGTTTGTCAAACCTGTCCAAAATGATGTAAACTTATTGTACGTCACTGCAGATAGATAAACTCGGTCCTGTGTGGCCAAGAAAAGCACTCATACTGGCTTCTGCTAGTCTGCCTCGTGTAAAGTGCTGTTTTACCCGTGATATACGCGTCTTCTTCCTGATGCGTCACCGTTTCAAAAATCCACGAACAGGGAAAGCGCAATGGAGTATAAAAGTGTCGACTGCAACAATGATACGTTGCGCCCCACAGGTAGAAGAACAGGGCGGTTTCATGGAACAGGTTAAATACATTTCCTGATCTAGATTCCCAATGCAGACAATAAAAAGGGTTACGAAAGAGATCGGGAATCTCGTAGGCCCAATCAAGCGCCTCGGCGCATTTCCGTGGCAGTCTATTCGCATTGTGCTAAGAAGCCACAGCAGTTTACAAAGTGCACAAAAAGCCCGCCTATTACAAACTACGGAATAAATCATTCTGAATATACCTTTCATCTTTTAAGGGACTAAAATGTCCATAATTGTGCAATTTGTATTGTCGAAAGCTAAGTTCACTTCTAGCGTGCTGGGGCAGATTATAAAGATAGCGGATTGAAAATTCAGAGAAAAGTAATGACAACCGGCAATGTTGCTTGCTCCCTTGCACGGTCGCAATAGCAGTTTGAGATTTCCGTGCTATATTTCAAAATGTGTATCCGCCGAAAATGGACGAATGTGATACCCGCACACACAAGGGACTCACAAAAATCCAGAGCGTGTTATTAGATCACGGTCGAAATGGAAAAAACAGCAAATTACAGTGACAGTATCGAATCTTCTTTTCGCGATTCCCATAAAATTTGTACCTTGAAATTGCGTTTCAAAGACGCATAAAGAAGTACAACCCGCCTTCTGAAAAAAACCTTGGCACTACGCGAAGGAACCTTTCAGATTGCTGTGCGTAGTCTCTTTCGGCGACTTATATTTCCTGCATATAATTACAGTCTCTATAATATTAGGCATCCCAGCTTTATTCTGTGCTCATTATGAGGTGCAAACACGGTTTTCGTAAAGGCTTTTCATGTACGACACGACTTCTTCAGTTTTATAACGACCTGGTTTCTCCAATTGATTTAGATGGGCAAACAGACTCTATCTCTCGAAACTTCCGCAAAGCTTTCGACACTGTTTCCCATCCCCTGGTCCTTGAAAAATTATGAATAATAAATATAGATGTAAGAATTTTTAAGTGGATTGTGAATTACTTGTTACAACGTCGCCAATGTGTTTTCTTGAATGGCATTAAGTCGGATTTTTTTGAGGTCCCATCAGGCGTCCCACAGGGATCTGTGTTGGGGCCTCTGCTCTTTACAATTTTTACCAATCATTAACTTAAGCATAAGCTCAAACATACGGCTCTTTTCTGATGACTACGTTATCTACAAACAAATTTAGAACGAACATGATGTCCTTGAATTACAGGCTGATCTTGAACGTATTCTTCAATGATGCCTTAAGTGGCAAATGAATTTAAACAGGAATAAGTACGCCATGTGTGTTACACAAGAAGAAAAAAAATTAATGCAAATTATCATTAAGGAGAAACAATTTAGATAAAAAATGCACGTACAAATATTTGGGAGCGTTACTGTAGCACGATTGTTCCTGGAATGGGCATGTGGATTATGCGGTTTCCAAAGCCGCAGTAGCATTGAACTATATTCAAAGGAATTTGAGATGCGCAGATTCTCCCCTTAGAAGCACGGCTTACCTCACTTGTATTTGACCAATCTTAGAATATGCCTGTACTATTTGGGACCCATCACAAGTAGGTCTGATTAATAAACTTGAATGAACACAAAACAAAGCAGCCAGGTTTTTCTTGGGCCGGTATGGAAAAAATCACAGCTGTACCGAAATGAAAAAGGAGTTAAACTGGGCGTCACTGTCATTCCATCGTAAAAAATTGCGTTTGAAGCTTTTATATCAGATATTTCATTAAAACGGGAATTGGTAGTGACATATACTTAAAGCAGCCAGATTATGTATCTGAATGCACATATCATAAATACAAAATAAGGTCATGCCGGGCCAGGACCAACCTGTACGCAAATCCGTTTCTTGTTGAAACTATTAGTGGAATAGTCAGACGTCTTTGGTGACGTCGAAATAGTCCGACGTCATTAGTGGGACAGTTCGACGTCTGAGTATGCGTGCATTGTCACTGAAGATGAATTTCTTTTTCAAGTATTTAACTCCCCTGCTCTAACGCCGCAAAGCGGGGATATCTTAAGGAAAAACTGCGCAGCAGTACGAGACACCAAGAAAGAAATAACGAAAACGAGCGCAGACTCACAACTAGTTTATTGAAAACTGTGTCAACCTTAAAAAGCCGCAGCAAAGGTGATGTGTCAGAAACAACGAAAAAACACGTCAATCCGCGTAACCAATAAACAACACCGGTCAAAGATTTCAAATTGACGATCACTGCCACCTAGTTAATGATAGTACGTGGACCGCAGATAATCGAACTCATTGTCGGACAAACTGATAGAGGGAGCGCTGACACATCTTTCACCCTTTCCCCTGATGTGGAAGGCCTCTATTATCTTGCGGCCCATGTATCTACTATCCCTGACACTACTTTCGCGTCATTAAAAACTGGTTCACACCCACACCCTCCGCAAGGCGCGGGCAAATGCAAGCCCGGGGTACAGGAAAGTGACCGCTCGTGCTCTCTTAGTCTGGCGTTGATGCATCTACCGCTTTCTCCGATGTACGATTTGCCGCACGTTAAGGGGACCTGATAAACAATGCCTACCTTGCATGGTACATATTTATTGTTATGCCGTACATGACATTCATTGCTCTGCTTCCTGCTATCGCGTTCCATCCTAGGGTTAACTAAACTGCAGACCTTCGAAAGCTTAGCTGGTGCTGAGAAGGCAATACGTACGCCATACTTTGAGCCTATTTTCTTTAACCCGTGGCAGGGGCCATGGATGTACGGGATCACCGCGAATTTAGTCTTGTCAGTGGCCGTCTTATTTCTTTCCCTTTGTTTGATTACGCGAACCAGTTTATTACAGACAGTGGCAGTCACATGGTCTGGATAACCAGCGCCGTTTAGCCTTTCTGTCTGTTTAATAAAACTATTCTGCATTTCGTGAGTACGCGATTTGTCTAACGCTGCTTGCAAGGCAGTACAAGCTATGCCTATCTTAATAACCTTCGAGTGACTCGAACCATAATTAGGCAGCGGCTTTTTGGCCCTGGGATTATATACCCAGCACACATTGTCCGTCTTAAATTGAAGTTCTAGATCCAGAAACTATAGGCTAAGATCATTCCAATATTCTAAGGTGAACTTGAGACCTAGACCTTGCGCGCTAAATTGTCCGAGAAAACGATCGGCCGTTTTCTTATATTTCTCTCTTCCAAAAACTCCAGGTAGTCATCAACGTACCTAAATATCTTGACCGAGTCACTTAAACAGTCCTGGATGGCTCTATCAACACCGCTCAGAAAAATGTCACTGAGTACAGGTGCGACACTGGAACCGATACAAACACCGGTTTTCTGCACGAACAGTTCATCCCCGATGCCAACCGCGGTAGATTCCAAATACAATGCCAAAAGTTCTAGGAACGTTTCCACTGACACATTGCTTTGTCGCACGAACGGGGATATGTATGAACAAAGAATAAAAAAAAATTGTTGACGCTGAATTGCGACGCGGCCTTCGAGACAAATAGTGGAAGTGAAACCCTGTAACGAGCCGCGGCGCACGCGCGAAAAGCCGCAACGCACGAACACAAAAAGCAACAAGGAAGGATTGAAAAACACCCCAGATGGGCACACATTTTGAAAGAGCCAAATGCACTTTAACTCAAACTGAGAAAACGCACTTTTTTGCTACTGCCAATGTTATTTATTTATTTTCAATACTGCCGGTCTCTTTTCGAGACCATAGCAGGTGGGCATACTGGTTGGTCATGCAGGTGCAACAAACGAAAGCAGGAATCCAGTCCAGCGATCAAAAAGTTATACAATGTAAGTTTCTTAATAATAATTGACAATCAGTATGCAAATATACATATAGAAATCATATACAGAAATATAAAAGAATCATTATACAAATATACAATATACAATACGCACGTAATATAGATATATTAGAGAAAGTATACATGAAATGAAGTGCAACACAGGCAAGTCACAGCAAACAAGAAAACGCTCTGTACTGAGCACTTGGCCACTGATATGCTTTCAATGGTGACGAAATGAATGAATCTGGGGCTGGTAGTGCTATTGTATTAATCAGATGATACTTTGTATTTGTGAGCCAAGTCAGATAATGAATTCGCGTTAGTAACCGAGGGATCCCGAGAGTTCCACTCCCTGACAGAACGCGAAAAAAAGAATGCTTGAAAGTGTCATTGTGGTAACAGTACTCTTTTATTGTGTGCGAATGTTTGCGCCGGGTTACGCGAGGCTCTGATGGACGGATATACAGTGATGTGTCAATTTTATGATAGCTGTGAAGTAGCTGGAAAAGAAATTTCAGGTGTGCTCGCTTTGCTCTAATCGCTAGTGTTAGGAGGCCACAGCTTGTTAGCATATGTGTGGGAGAATCAGTGCGTTTATATTTCTTGCAGATTAATCTTGCAGCCTTCCTCTGTTCATTTTCTATTTTTTATGTTTTTGTTATGGTCGGGCCTGCTCCAACACTTTTTGCCAGTGTGTTCCTATTCCGTAAATAAGTCAAATCTGTCTTGCGGCTAAATCTATATAGCCCACTATTGTCGGTATTCAGGAGTAAACTTTTATTTGGCTCTTATCGATTGGAACATTTCATTTGGGCTTGAATTAGCTCATAAAGAGTCAAAAACGATTCGAATGTATGGTATAGCAATATTATGCGATAAAATTAACATCATCCTTGTGCTTTTGTCGGTGCCATCCTCCGTCGCATGCGCGTAATGGCGACGACTAGACTTGACGAGCGAGTGGTCCTTCCTGGCAAAAGGCGCACTATTCTGGATTGCCGGCAGCGTTTTTAGATGTGAAGCATCTTATGGCGGAGATCAATCCGGTGGTGTTGGTGGTGTGCGGCGTGACCACCCTTACTGCGCATGCGCAAACCCTCTCCACTTCCCCTCTCCCCTCCTCCTTCCCCCCTCTCCCCTCCTCCTTCCCCCCTCTCCCCTCCTCCTCCCCTCCCCCTTTCCCCTGTCCCTCTCCACATCACCTCTCCCCTTCCCTTTCCCCTCCCCCTCTCCTTGCCCCCTCTCCACTTCCCCTCTCCCCTTTCCCCCTCACCACTCCACCTCTAGAACGCGGGCTCTACATGCCGAAACACTGCTTCGCATTCTAAAAAGAGACAGGGCGTGCAAACACGGACACAAGAAAGAGAACAGGACACCACAGGACACCATGACACCATGAGCCCATGAACACCATGAACACCATGAACAGGACACCATGAGCCGATGCTTCGCATCGGCTCATGGTCCCCTTTAGCGGAGATGGTGTGATTTTCTTGTTTTTGACATCTATTGAAGGCCTTCAAAAGTGCTCCAGCTCTTCTTCTTCGGACCTCGTTTTATGCCGTGGCGTTTCGGATAACTTCTTCTTCTTCAAGGAATAGATCGGTGCCCAAAATCTTCATTTTATATATGTTGTATTTCAAATATATCGTCTTCGAGCGAAAGGAGGACATGATACTGCAGCGCTAAACTCAAAAAGAAACGCTAAGAGGCGTGGAAGTTTTTTTTAAATGTCTCTCCGTCTTTTTTTTTTCGCTTTCCAAAGCGGCGCGGTGGCGAAGTAGGATGGTCGTTTCTAATCCCTCTTTATATTGCACCCCGGGGCGCGATCTGTTTCCGTGCGGCGCTAAATTACACAAACGACACCGCCGTTTGCCCAACAACGTCTTGTTGGCGTCGAAGGATTACTGTGATTTTTCCGTTTTATCCGGACGGCCCACAACTATAGAGCTTTCTTCCGTGCGCTCACTACGCAGTGCTTACCTAAGCGCGCGCCGGCTGCTCGCCCTAGTCGAAGCGATTCTTCCGTGCGGACTAATGCCGAATGAATCTGTATTGGATTTCAGTTTGTCAGACGAATTTTTTGACTAGTTTAGACGCCGATATCAAAGACATCTGAAATGCGTGCGCGGCGCCAGCTTCAATGACTATCACACTGAAAAGTTTTTAGTGTTAGAGCCAAATGAAACAGATTGGATGAGACCAGCTTTCTTTTTGGTGGTTGAATAAACCATTTTGGTCACTTTCCGGTCAGAGACAATTTTTTTTTAAATGACGTATGAAGAATTTATTTCAGCAATAAAAAAATTACACATTTTTGGCTGGATTTGGTTTAATGAATGTGGCTCAGTTTGACTGAAACAGATACACCATTTGGCTCATTTTTTATTAGAAACTGCCTTTTTGAGTTCATGGTACAGTCATGAATGGCCCCTTTATGATTCTAACTGTTTTGGAAGTTAAAGATACTTAGGCGCGCTTTACGCTGCCATGAAATTTAGTCTAGTTTCGGTTTCTGCATTTCGCTCTTTTTGAAAAAAAAAACGCGACATATGTGAAACGCACTTGTGCGTTCAGATCCCGTCGGCGGAAAGCGTGATTTTTCGTATACCTTAATTCATTTCAATTTACGCCATAATTACTACACTACAGTTAAGAGGACTATAATTAATGTTCCCCGAAAGACGCCTAAATGTCGTTTATATTTTAAGTTGTATTCATTTCCTTGTGTCTAAGAAGGAAACTAGCAGCTCGAAAAAATTCCCCTTCTTTCATTCATTCACTGCGAGGCACTCACCTGGCAGACTTAATGTCGAAGATTTAGCGCACGAAAACACGAGGACGCAGGAGGCGCACGAGGACACGCGTTTCCGTGTGCTAAATCTTCGATATGCTGTACCAACTAGCCCACCAGTCTGTTTTACAAGACTTAATGTCTTGAACAGAGTACTTGATTGGGCTGGTTGGTGCTGCATGGTAGACGAAGAACGAAAACAGAGCTAAACACGGGACGAGAAGTAGACCAAACACGGCGCTGAACTAGCAACCAATGGTTTATTGCAAAAACAGTGTAATATATAAGAGACATCTATCAGCGCAGAAACGCGAAACATAAGCCAAAGTCACATATATGTGATCAAGGCCAAACGGCGAACATTATCAAGAACCTGTCATATCAGTGGACCCCAGATATCTAATTTAGCAGCCATGAAGCGAAATGGAGGGTAGGCTAACACAACAGACATCGTGCCGTTCAGTGCGAAAGGCTTCGCTTATCTCGCGTTCGCGCTGGTCTTTATAGCGCCCCACGACCACACACATATCAAGAATCGGCTGACAACTACAATTTTTACAGTGGTCAGCCAGGTGTCTGGGGACAGTGCCTTTCAGAGAGTAAGCGTGCTCCCTCAGCCGATCATTTATGCATCGGCCTGTTTGGCCGATGTAATAGCGCCCACAAGTGAATGGCCCACAAGTGATCGGCTGAGCGTGCTCCCTCAGCCGATCATTTATGCATCGGCCTGTTTGGCCGATGTAACAGCGCCCACAAGTGAATGGTATTTTATACACAATTGCTGAAACACATTCAACAAAGCGCGTAGCGGGTTTCTTCGTGCATGCATGTTTCTTATGTCCATCACTATTAGCCCGGCCAGCTTGCCGCGTGTGCAGAAAACAACTCTTACTCCCATTTTGCCTGCAACTTTTTTATGTGACTTTGGCTTATGTTTCGTGTTTCTGCGCAGATACCTGTGTCCCATATATTTCACTGTTTTTGCAATAGACATTGGTTGTTAGTTCAGCGCCGTGTTCGTGTCCTCTTCTCGTACTGTGTTTTAGCGCTGTTTTCGTTCTTCGTCAAATGTCTTGGATTAGCACGCAAGGGTTTATTAAGTCCTTAGATGCCTCATCAAACACGATAATTGACCTGCGTCCGCGTCGGCGTCTCCCGTCGGCGTCCACACGAGCGATGCAAAAAGTCATCGCGTGATGACGTCACCATGAGGTCACAGATAGACAAAACTTCTGACGTCACAGTGACGTCACGTGATGAGGCCATCACATGCATCTTAGCTTGGTCAACGATGGGCCCATCACGGAGGCAGTGCAAAACCAGGTGATGTGCCTCCGATCCTGGAGGCAATGCAAAACCACATTAGGTGCAGAAAGCTTTCGGAGGGTGGTGGCGGCGCAGAAACAATACATCGACTGAGAAGAAAAAGATGATTGTTTTCGCCTTCCACTCGTCTTACGTGTGTCTATAAGGGACCCTGTGATTTTTTAGTGAGCTGCCGCGTCGTGCAAAGATCACGTGCCACGTAACGCCCTGTGGCACAAAGTGTTCCAGTAAATAAAGCACACAAAACAGATCGGGTCACAAGATCGCAGAACAGGTCTCAGTGGAACACATTACTTCAAAAGGACTGAGCGTTGGGCGAGGTGGGCGAATACATTACTTCAGGTTCCAGACTAAAAGTCATGTTTTTAATCAGGAAAAAGACAGTGTAAGCTCATTTTGAACACTACAGCTTGAGGTGATCACTAAGCAACTGTTTGAACGTTGCGCTCGGTGACAACTTTGTCTGGGAAGGTGTTCCACTCCGCGATAGGCAAAACCGATCGATTAAAGGCAGACGTTGAGCCGTGCAACCGCTGGATGCTACGAGAGTTGAAAAAGCGACGAGGTCTACGGGTTGGGTTGTGAATTAGTTTACCATGCATTGTGGAAACTACAGACGATGTAAAAAGCACAGCCTTGCGATTTTCCGAGGAAACACCAGTGATGAGTCCTAGGGATGGCTTTACGCCACTTTCATTCATTACGGCTGCACCTGGGTGAGATGAATGTGGCCGCAGGGTTCTGTATTGATTCTAAAATGTTAATAAGGTCCGCTTGGTGTGGGCTTCAAATAGCTGAGGCATATTCAGGCTTATTCCGAATAGAAGTTTTGCAAGCCAGTTTTCGCATGTATGAAGGGCACAAGGAAAGAGAACGCCTGACGTAACTAAGTGATTTAGTAGTATCGGCCGCAAGTACTACAGTTGGAGATCTTAATGCAGCAGACAAACGTTAGCCAAAGCGCTGGAATGAGCGCTAGCCAGGGATCACCCGGCACAAATCGTAAATAAATGTTACATCAACGGTAACATCCCATCTCCTTCCCTTAACGCTGGCGCGATCGCGGACCGGCGGCAGGAGGGCCAAACGGGGAGGGAGCCCTTTCCTAACTACAGCCCTCGTTTCCCTGCTCAAGGGAAAGGGTAATCGTCTGTCTGCGAGAGAGATAACCCAGGCGGAAAAATGAGCCAGGAGGTTGTAAAAACTCCATAGGACAACATAGAGCTGAGCTAGTTGGTAAGAATTCATTCTAAAAAGACAGGGCGTGCGAACACGGACACAAGAAAGAAGTCAGGACACCACAAACGCCACACCACGCCACACCACACCACCACAAACGTTTGTGGTGTCCTGACTTCTTTCTTGTGTTCGTGTTTGCACGCCCTGTCTTTTTAGAATCCACAGGACAGGGAGACGCCCTCTTGTGCAAGCGGCGCACGGACCACCTCGAGGACCCGCTAACCACAAGTGGAGTCAGCTTACCCTTTGTTTTACATACAGCGGACTATCCCTATACGCAAACCGTTCGCTTTATTGCTCGCGTAGCAATCAAGTGTTATTTGTGACTGACCCAGTTGCATTAAAGGAGCACTGACACAAAAATTTTGCACCTTGTTTTTTTTTGTTGCAATAGATAGCTTATGATCCACTTATCACGGCTGCAAACCTCGTTTGCGCGAGTGCGCGACGGTTATTTATTTAGAGACGTTTTTAGAGCGCCCAGGCGCAGTTTCGGTTTCAAAGAGCACCGAGCTAGGCAGTGCTACTTCCGGAGGACGGGTAACGACAGCTGGCCACTTGAACACGCAAAATTGTCACGTAGGCGGCGCGCGAGCGTGAATGCGGTGGGCGCCGAACCAGGTCAAGTGGCGCCAGCTATGGATGATTAGAAACAACTAACAAACGCGTAATCAATGTCCTCCGAGCATTCGGAAGCGCCCATCTCGACTCGCTAAGCTTACAGCATCGATTATTTGACTATGGCTCTCAAAAACGGCGCCGAATCGGGACGAATACATTGCTGTCGAAGCTTAAGGACATGAATCTAAAGCAAATGGAAGCATCAGTGCGGAAGTTACACGTTACAGAGCGCACGGCGGCCACTTGATAGATTCGAAGTGGACGACAACCGCTTTTGGCAGTGCTGCCATGTTTTTCGGAGGCGCGAATACCTCGCCGGCGAAGCTTGCCGTGCAAGTTGGACAGCTCTCGCGCGTGCGGCGACGGTCGACGTTCTGCGGCACCGTGCCGTTGCGGCAGGCTTGCCGCTAGCGTGAGCGGGCCATAACATCTGCCAACGGGCACGACGAGCGAACAGCGGAAGAGAACTTAACTAGAACACGCCAAGCCGCAGGCACGGAGGAAGAAATGGCAGGTAGCACGGCACAAGCGCAAGGACACAACCAGCCACCAGCCAACACAAACTCGTGACGTAGGTTTGTTACACATCCCCCGCGTTGATGTCGGCGTCGCGAAGCGCTCGCATCTCGTTCAGGCGCGCGGCATGCACTTTAAAATTGATTTTAAATATGTTCTAGGCTATATTGGCCCTTGATATTTCGTAGACGTTGTGTACGGCTCCACATACATCTATTTCACTCATTATCTCGACTTCGAAATTTTGTGTCAGTGCTCCTTTAAGGTGGAACCACATGGAACGATTTCAGGCTCGAATGACACGCGCCTGGTGGGGTGCGTGAGTCATTTTGACGTATGCTCAGCAGGATCCGCCGCGAAATCGCGCCGCCGCGTGTTACTATTCGGAGTAGAAAGAAACGCCTTGCGCTGCGCGGGGCGGGCGCATCAGCCAATCAGAGTTTTAAGTGCGGTCACCTGGCATTTGGTTTCTTCCAATGCCACCAGATAGCCCTGCTCTCCGCGCATTGCTAGCGTGCCTCGATGTGCGCGCGCCTCCGTTTCCACGGCGGAGACACCTTTTGAAAGACTCCGCGCCGCCTGGCGGCTATATTGGTTCAAAAGTGTCGGGCGGCGCGCAGAGGCTAGCGCGGGAACGGTGTGTAAACACGTTGTTCTTGACGTATTGAGATCCGTTCTTTGGCCGCTATGACAGGCTGCTGTGTGCCACTGTGTACTAGTTCACACGCGAAAGGCCAGTGGATGTTTCGCTTCCCCTCGTAACAGTGACCGAAAAAAAAAAAAAACAAAAAACATGGTTGATCCCTCCGTCCTAGGAATCGGAATAACACGAAAGTAAAACGTGCCCTTACAGAAGTAACTGAATGTTTACTGTACAGAGTCGTCCACATTTAAGCTGAACACCTCATTAGTATTCAAGACCTCATTGAAGCTGCTGTTTAATACATAATTCGGAAAAATCATTACTGTGTTTGTCGACACCATCATTAGACGTTCCATAACGGGCATTGCACTCGTGAAGTATAAGAAACGTACTAGTTTTACCGGTTTGAATACTAATGAGGTGTTCAGCTTAGATGTGGTCGACCCTGTACATTGATATAGCAGAGTTAGCACAATGTATTCGCAATGCCATAGACTGTCGCGCCGCCAAGCGAAATTCAGGAGCGTCCTCTCGAGGAGGGTTAGTAGACGACAAAATGGCAGCACTACGCAGTCGCTCCCTTGTTCGGCTGTGCTAGCCTCAGTGTTAACACGTTGGCAAGAAAGGAACACTACGACTTTGCATGTTCCCTGCATGAGTGGGGCTCTTCGATTTTCCACTTCTGGCTACCCGCGGGCTGCCAGAGCCAGCCAGAGCGCGCTCGTTTTTCTCGGGTTGCTCCGACCCCCCCGCGGTGCACTTCCGGTTGGCGTTCGTTTTTCTCGGGTTGGACGGTTCTGGCGACCCGCGGGGAGCCCGAGGGTCGCCAGAACCTTCCAGGACAATTTAGTCGTGGAAGCTCTCTGGAAGGTTTCGGGCTAGCAGACGCCAAAAAGAGATGATACGCGCTCGCCGCCATCTTTGTGAGGACTCGACGGATTGCAGTGCGGGCGCTTGCGGACTACACCTTTGCTTGTCCTTACGCTCGGGCCGCTCGGCGCCGTTCCGCCGTGCGAGATGGCGCGATTACGAGTGGCGGCGAGCATTTGGAGCTAATGTTTATTGCTTTTCTTATGTGTCCCGTGAAGTTTCCTTCCGTGAACAACGCGGCGAACTGTCGCGTTCTAACCATTCTAACTGCGTCGTGCACATGTCCCAAAAGTTATGTACACGTTCGTACGAACGCATGGAGACCCCTTTCGAGTTTATTTTTCGTAGTAGTATTCGATTGTGGTGTCGTGTGTGCTTTATGTGCATTTAGCTGAGACGATTGTGATGGAACTACCTATTTCGCTCCGTCGTATGTTTGCGTGCGTGAACCCCGTCAGAACTTAACTATTTCAACTAGGTCTTCGATGTTGATAAAATGCACTGATCGAATAAAAGCGATCGCGACATTGTTTTTTGTGTGATCCTCGTTGGTCGCGAACGGCGTGCGAGCGTACTTCATCTACGGGCCAGTATATGAGGTATAGTATTATGTTATGCTACGACGCGTCGATGTGAAAAAACGAAGATGAATTCAGAAATGTATACATCCTTTTGTTGCTTATTTCATCGTCGGCTTTGTCCTTTTCCACCTCTTAGTAATAATTCCATGCAGTATGTACGCGGTTATCACCTAGTAGCTCAAATAAAAGCTGAGCTAGTACATGAGATTTTGGGAGTGCCACTTAGGACTGGAAAAGAGGCTCAGGCAACATCTGCCAAAAACGAGTCGAGACGCATACACAGTCACACAGAGTTTATTTTAGATATCACGCGCACTCGTGGTACCCATACCGCCCGCATGTCCTCAAGTTATGACAAAACGCAAGCCTGGTCAACGCGTGTGTGGAACGTAGTACGCCGACGTAGTACTCTTTTGGGGACACGATCACTTTCGCGAGATTTTCGCGTCGTGTTGTGCAGCGGACTGTTACACGTACTAAGCAGACGTGAGCTGGTTAAGCCGGTAGCGGCGCGGTAGCTCACCTTGCATCGCTTTCGTGGCGCCGTGCGCCAGCTGGCTGTTTGTTCGCGGACGGGGCGAGTTGCGCACGATTTTGCGAACGTACGTGATCGTATCCCAAGTCCGTATGCTCGAGAATATCACTTCAGCTCTTCAGCAAACCTAGCACTATTTTCAAGCGGGCAATGCAGAAAAACCAACGCGCACGCGGCGCAAAGTTTCGTTTGCTGCCACGGCGGTAGCGTTTGTTTACATTTACGCTGGCTGTCCCAGCGTTCGATTTTGTAATCTTGGGGCAGCTTCGGGTTGTCTCGGGCTTCCCACACATGTGACCAAGACGCTGCTTCCTGTCCCGACCGGAACTTGCTGCTGACCCTCTGGCTATCTCTGGCTGCCAGAGAACTGCCAGAAGTCCGAAATCGAAGAGCCCCAGTATATCAAGTCTATGCTCTCCTCAGCACGGAATCACGACGTAACTCGGCGTGCGCATCCGCGCGCGCAAGTCCACGTGGTTGAGGAGAAAAATTTCTCTGTTGGCGCTTGCCGCAAGAGGGCGCGACGAGTAAAGCATCCGCAAAGAAGAAAGTCGCTGCTCCGAATGATGAATGGAGCCCGTTGCTCCATTCTCACTCCCTTTTCTTTGGAGTAAGCCTGATTAGGCTCTCCTCTCTCATGCCTGCTTTCTGGGACGAGACCCGTTTGAGGAGTCGCGTGGTCGCGTCGCGTTGGGCCGCCTTCGCCGTAAGACGGGCGATGATTTCGCCGTTTCTTTCCGTGCTTCTCGATGACCATGCCTAGGATCCTGATTTTACGACTTCTGGGTAACGTTGCCAGATTTGGTTATAATTCGGATCTTTTCGTATTCGCTTTTTCTGGTCTTGCCTCTGACGTTCGTGGGTAAGTGGGAGTATTAGGAGCTCCGATTTGCTCGGCGAACATCTCAGTCCGGTGCCCTCCAACCGGTCTTCTATCGCGTCGACGGCGGTTTGCAGCGCGCACTCGATGTGGGCGTCCGCTGCCACCGGTCACCACCAGCGTGATATCGTCCCGCGTAGTTGGTGTGCCTGACGTGTTCGACATCCGCGAGCTTCTCTTGGCACTCCGATAATTACCAGGTTGAACAGCATCGGCGAGATGACCGACCCTGGCGGTGTGCCAGTGCTCCCCGCGCTTCTTCTCTTGCGTTTTGTAGGTCGCCTGCTCGCAGCTCGGCGGTTCTGTCCGTGAGGAAGTCCTTAATGTAGTTGTAGGATCTTTCACTCATGTTGAGTTTTGAGACTTGGGACAGGATCGCCGAGCGTTTCACCCTTGTCGAAGGCGCCTCTGCAGGTCGAGCCCCAGGATTTGCCTTGTCGCGGGCGCTGCCATCGCCGTCGATGATTTCGTCTTTGAGCTGCAACAATCGCGTCCTGCGTGCGAGGTGATGTCTGATGCCGATTACCGTGGCAGGGTACAGCCATTCCTCGTTCCAGCTAATCTTGCCACCTGTTGAGCAGCACTGCCCCAGCGCCTTGCTCACGCAGGACGGGAGCGAGATGGGCCGGAGGTTATCCGTGTCCGGTGGCTTCCCCGGCTTAGGAATCAGAATGGCATTGGCTGTCTTCCACTGCTTCGGCAGCTCGCCCGCTCTCCAGCACTTGTTGAAGTACTTTGCTAGGTTCTCAATCGAGCCGTCGTCGAGGTTCTTGAGCGCCTTGTTGGTGACGAGGTCCGGGCCGGCCGCCGACCGGATGTTGAGGTCGTGCAGGGCCGCGCGGACCTCCTCGACGTCGATATCACGATCGAGGTTCGCGTTGGGTAGGCCGCCGTATGGTGCGTGCTGTTCGGTGGGTGTAGTTGGCAGGTATTTGTCGTTGATGCGCCTGGTGACTTCATCGGCGACGTGTACCGAGACCGCCCGATGTATGGCTTGGCCAGTCTGTCCCTTGGGTGTAACTTGGTCTTGGTTTCGTCAAGCAGATGCCGCAGCAGGTTTTCCGCGTCTTCCCGCTGTGCATCTGCCCGTCTGCTGCGTTGCAGGTCTCGTTCCACTGTTGCGCGCGGACAGCGCGCGGCAGTGATCTTCGATCGCTCGGTTGAGCTCCGCCACCTGCTTTCTGAGTCTGCGGTTGAGCCGCTGTTTCTTCCATCGATTGAGTATCGACTGTTCGGCCCTCGATGAGATGCGCTAGCCGGCTGTCTACTTTGTCTATCTCCGGGTCCGTTTAATTCCTTTGGTAGCGTCGCGTACGTTCTTGGTGATTTCGGCCGTCCACGAGTTGATGTCTTCGATCTCGTCGTCACCGTCTTCCCTCTGGTTTCTTGCGTGTCGGAAGGCATCCCAGTCTATCCATCTGTGTGTTCTGTTGCTGGCGTCGTTGTGTTCCGGTATGCCGATTTCCACGATGTAGTGGTCGCTGCCGAGGTTCGGCCCCCGTGTTTCTCCTGGTGATCGCCTCCCGGACGTCGTTCTTGAGAAACGTGAGGTCCGGAGTGGTGTCGCGGGACACGGAGTTACCGATTCTCGTCGCATGCGTCTGGTCCGTGATGAGGGTGAACTCGAGTTCCGTGGTGTCTTGGTACAGGTCGCGGCCCTTTGCTGTGTACTGGTTGTAGCCCCAGGCTGGGTTCATCGCGTTGAAGTCACCGCACGCGATCAGCGTGTTGCGGCCCGCCGCGGTGCTGACTCTGTGCAGTAATGTCTTGAATCTCTCTTTTCTCTTCGAGGGGTTGCTGTAGGCGATCAGCAGAAATATGCCTCATTTTCTCTTCTTGCCCGGGATGATTTCGGTGAGTGTGTGCTCGATCTTGATATTGTTGTGGAGCTCGTGTTCGACGAACGTTGAGTCCCTTCCTGACCAGGGTGCCCAGGCCCTCTGCCGTCGGGCGGGCCCTTGTGCACTCTGCAGCCGGGGAGTGGACGGTGCGTCGGTGAGTGTCTCTTGTAGTAGTATCACGTCCGGTTTGAGCGCGGCGCGTGCACTGTGCTGCTGGATGACTGCCTTCTTCCAACGTCGCGACAGTTCCACTGCCACACTGTTATGCCTGTTGCTGCTGCTGCCTTGGCGGCCATAATTGCGTTGACGCGTATAAGGTTCCTTGGTTGGGTGGATGTAGCGCGATGAGGGGCGCAAACGTCAGGTGGCTCACGATCGGCTGTAGGGTCCTTTCGATGTAGGCAAATCTGTTTATGTTCTCGGCTTGGCAGGTATCTACTGTTTGTTTCATTGCTGTCACTGCTGCGATGTTCGCCGTGATTATCTCTTCGAGTTTGATAAATCTCGCTTCAAATCTGGCTTCGAGGTTGTCGTTGCAATCGTTTTCTTTTTGCTTGGGTGTGGCCTCGATGGCTCGCTTCTTCAGTGCCTGTTTTTCTACGGCTGCCTCCTGGTTCTTCGTGCTTGTTTCCTCGATCTCACTTGAGCTTGGCGTGGGTCTCTGTGGAGACTCTTGTTGCATAGCAGCAGCTTACGGGTCTCGGCAATCTCTCTCGAGAGGTTGTTGATGGTTTTTCGCAGCGCCGAGTTTCCTTGCCTTAAGGTCTCGTTGGCTTCTCGCACCTTGTTCATATTGTAGCGGGGTTGCAGCTATGACTGTGGGGAGGTGTGCGAAGAAGAGGCAGACGACGTGTCGGTGTTCTGAGAATACACAACCGCCATCTTGACTGCTGGACTATTCCATATTGTAAATAAGTTAAATATATTCGTAACATTTTGGTGGAGGTGCTGGGTACGTCTTTCTTCGTCTTTCTTCGTGGCTTCGGTGATTTTCTGCGCGTTCCTTGTATTGTTCCCTTTCGCTGCGTCGACCCAGCCTACTCGCTCATGTGATGGGGACCTTTTCTTGCTGAGGCTTCTCTTGCTGCTGTCTCTGGATTTTGGCGCGCGATTCTTCGATGTGGTCCTTGACTTTTTCACACCTGAAGGCTTGTCGAGTGGCGGGAAATCGCTTTCCGACAGCAGCTTGAGTTCGGCCTGTCACCGCACCCAATGTCGCTTGCGCACAGCGTAGGGTATCGTGTATTTTGCCTTGCCCGTTCGGTCTCCGGTCGAGTGTTCGCCCGCGCACAGCTTACATTTTGGGATACAGCTATGGTCTTCCTTGGGGTTCGCGAGCCCGCAGGCCAGGCACGTCTTGATTGTGGGGGTCGGGTACACGTCCTTACGGTGTCCCACTCGGCCGCACTGCTGGCAAACGTCGATCTGTTTCCTGTAGAGGTGGCAAGGTATCAGGGTGACTCCGTATCGGACGAAGTTCGGTACCTTGGATCCCTGGGACACCACGATCGCGGAGGTCGTGCTGCCGATCCTCTTTGCGGCCACTGCTAGCGTGTTCCTCTCGTTGACATCATTTCTATTGAGCTTATGGGCGATGGCGTCGCTGGGGATGCCTCTGATGACGCCTTTTACGGTGTCGTGAGGTACAGTGAGACATGCGCTGACTTCGTAGGGTTGCCTTGAATAGAGTTTTGCTGGATTCTAGCGTACCTTGCCGCGTTGTCTTCGTTCGGTGTACTGACAACCATAATATTCTGCGGCGTGTTGGGGCAGATGGTGTCCGCAGCGCTTTCCTCGCTCGTGATCTTGGCCGCGGCGAGTATGGCCGTGGCGACGGTGGTGGTGCCGGTCTTTACGATGTCCAGTCCCCCGCTGGGTCTGCCGACTATCTTGCTTTCTTCCAGCGGCATGGCTGGCATGCGTGCGGCCTTGATCAGCCGAGGGTCTCACGTTTTTGTTGAACTTAGATTTCGGGCTTGCTTGACTCCCGCCTGATCCGTCGGGCATGCCGCTGGCGGTAGCCCGCCGGCGCAGCCTCGACATACGCTCCCTGGCGAGCGTCCATCCGGCCTCGTTGTGGCATTCCTCTGGTGTTATTTCTTCTCCTTGAATTGAACGCACATTTCGTTGTCCACGATCGCTGTTGTCCGAGCGGACGCCTCCATCTCAAAGCTGACGAGCGGCCGCTACTGAGGAGTACGGCAGACGGCGACTGGCGCGACGGTGCCAGGCCCAGCGCCCGCGGAGCACGCCTAGGCCTAGCAGTCCTTCGCACGGCGGTGGTGAAAGAAGTCCCGAAATTTGACAAAAAGGCGTACCTCTGGGGCCAGCTGGTATCACTCGATGCCTCTCGTCATCACGGAAAACTTGGTTCGAGGTAATTGGCACTGCGTAATTGGTCAGCAATGGCGGAGACGACGTCTGCTCGCCTCGGCGATCTCAGCGCTTCCCGAACAGCGGCAAGCACTCGCAGTGGTGCAACACGCAGTCCAGTCATCACCGTGGACAAGCGTGCAGTGCTGTCAAACCGTATGCGCGCGCCTGTCCATTGTGATTATTGGACGGTGCACACTACATGCTTGCCGCTGTTCGGGTTTCATTTGACGCCGATAGTACAGCCACAACCGGGAACCTGTAGCAGATGAAAACTTTCCATAAGTGTGGAAATGAATTCGCGGGACGAAAAATGTTTTTTTTGCATCGTGTAGAAGAAGGATTTTTCGAGGTACAGGGCACTTGTTTTCGCACTTCTGCAAGATATCTATCGCAAGGCCTTTTGGAAACGCGAGCGACGCTCGCTCTGAATACGATCGAGTGTGATCAATTGAGCGTATCAAACGCTCGTGGCATTTTCAACACGCTTGTTCATTGTCACCGTACTATCGTCAACCGATAACGCGATTTCCGAAAGATATACGTTGTTAGGGGAATGAAAAGCCTCACGAACTTTCATAACTTGATGTCGACGCGTATGATTGCTAACTATGGTGACGTAAGAGCATTCGACGTGCCTAACTACGAATTAACGCTGGAAACAGTCTTAAAGGGGCCCTGCAACACTTTTTCAGCATGGCCAGAAAACGCTGCCGATTGGCAGTTGAGGCTCCTGATAACAAGTGAGCCAAACCTTATAGCATAGCACGGGACCTAGAATTTAAAACTAATTCTCAAGGTCAGCTAGAAATCGCTCGCTCTTCTTTCGACAAACGGTGCCATAAACCAAATCACTGCGCCATAATCCCAAAGTCCACAGCCATTCGCTGATTTGAAAATCGTAAGCTGCAAAGTTACCGCTGCCGCCGCGGGATGCCGCGACGTGTCCGCGCGCTGGCTCGCCGTTACACTGAAAAGGAGCCGCGCTTTCAAAAAAAAAAAACAAAAAAGAGAGCTCAGAGTCATGACGCGCGCTGACGAACGGCTTCCTGCCCCTTGTCATCCCCCCCCCCCCCACCCGCGTGGCTTTCAGCTCGAGAAAAACTTGGCAGTGGGCTAGTTGGATAAACATTATCGATGATATTTGCGCAAACTTTACAAAAAGTGACTGGGGACAGAGAAAACTTTACGATGTCCAGTCTTTAAGCGCTTCCTCCTTTCGTACACTCTAAGCCAAAAGAGAGCAACGGGGGTATAGGGGTTCCTCCTTTGAGGGAGTAAGTGCATTGCCACTCCCATTACTCTCCGAAAAGGAGCAACGGCAAGGGGATGAACCGTTGCTCTCCTTTCATTTGCTCCTTGAGGGGATGAACGGTTAGTCCGCCCAGTTGCTCCTTGTGGACAAACTCTTACTCCTTCCTGATGCTCCTCAAGGGAGCAACAGATGCTCCTTCCCGTTACTCCTTAGTTTCTACTTGGGTAAAAGAAATCATTTTTTATTTACTTCTAGAGCACATTGAGGTTTATACATACATTTGTTTGGATGTACAGGGTCGACCACATCTAAGCTGAACACCTCATTAGTATTCAAGACCTCATTGAAGCTGTTGTTTAATACATAATTCGGAAAATCATTACTGTGTTTGTCGACACCATGATTAGACGTTCTATAACGGGCATTGCACTCGTGAAGTATAAGAAGCGTTCTAGTTTTACCGGTTTGAATACTAATGAGGTGTTCAGCTTACATGTGGTCGACCCTGTACAAACGACATACAGACATCTCATTCAGAAATAAATTTAAGAAAATTTGCAACAAACACACAGAATTCGAACTCGCGACCACTTAACCGCCATGCGCGTACGCTAGCCACTACGCCACCACACGCTACGGCGCCGTCTGAAAGGAAACGGGGTTATGTAGGTACCGACGGGTCGTTGCGCGTTCTGACACGTTAGTGAAATGAGCATAGGCGTGCAGAACCAGTGGTGATGTTCGAAAGAGAATAGAAAGTAACAATGTAAACATCTGAAAACGTCAAGGTAATGAGTCTCTCGCGAAAACACAGGCTTTGCCAGTGCTCCCCTTTGCGCCAGTTAAAAGGCCAGTAATTTCTTTTATTATTTTTCGCCCGGATGTGTGTTTTCTTCTTCTTTATTATCATTATTCTTATTATTATTAGTATAAATATAATAATAATAATAATAATAATAATATTATTTTCTTTGCGGAAGAGTCGCCCCTTTGAAAAGACAACACCGCCCGAGCTGATAACGTCCATTTGCTCTGAGATTAAACACAAAGTCAAACTACCGGGACCGATTGCGATAGCTGCCCTCCCGCCAAAATCAGCCAGTGACAAGGTAGAGATGACGGGGGGGGGGGGGCAGCGGCGTTAGTTCGCTGTCAGTCTTTCTGCGCATCGCGATATAACTGTGCGTTGCGTGATCTCTGCTGCAACCATGGGGTCGGTGCTTTTGCTGCTTTGTAGTGGAGACTGCCATTCAGCATAAAACCGCAAACGTAAAGTCTATCAACTGTGTACTTCTCTCAACCGCTTGTTTGTTGCGAAGTATACACGGAGTCTCGCGAAGCTTCGCATTTTATTGTCACATTCTCAAGCTCTATATTTATGCCAAATGTTATACGCAAACACGTCATTTAACTTGCGACGACAGCAGCTTCAGGTGCTGGCGTTCAATGCAACCATGCCTTTTATTAGGAGCTTTTAGCTTGTATTAGGGACTTTTAGCTTTACGTTACCGTGTTACGAGTTGCCGAAAGGAATCTCCGCAAGCGCGGGCCTTTAAGGAACATGGACTACTCGCCGGATTGGCTTTACGTTTACGGCCCTATCTCGCAAATCCACCGGCGTTCACGGCTACTCGCGATACCCGCTTTGCCGAGGCTCCAGCCGCCGAGTAAAAATAAGCCGAAGTGCGAGCGCCAATTGCGATCGCACTTGTTTCAGCGGCTAAAGTCACTGAGTGACCTAGAACTAGAAATAGAATACCGAAGCCGTAAGAACGTGAGAAGCCTTGACATAAATACCTCGACAGGCTGGATAGGTGATGCCATCTAGCGGGAACAAGATGAACCAGGCAAGCAAAAAATTGTTATTGCAGAAACATCGTGCGTTCTACTTCTCTACTTCTGGTGTAGAAGCCTTGCCGCGGCATAATTACAAATAAGTTACCTTTTCAATCATTTTTTTTCCTGTAAAACACTATATAGGCGAAAACAAACGTGTCCATGACATTATGGTTGCACGAAGTGTCACAAGATGGCAACACTATCGTCACCCCTTTGCGCATGCCGGGATATTGTACACGCTAAAAACCTCTCGTGATTTTGCCGCAGCGGTGATACAATCTTATCTAAATTAAATATAATTTAAATGCCGTTATCATCACCATCTCATGATTTATTCAAATGTAAAGGTATCCGTTTACGTACGTGCGTAAACGTTTACGTACGGGGAGCTAAAACTTTTCTAAAACATGGGTTCCGGTACCATGGTAACGTTAAAAAGTATGCGTACAAGCTAAATGTCCCTATTAGCGGGCGTACCTCTCTGTTCAGTTTATAAAAAGTAGTTTCCTTACGCCAGCCCGCAAGAATATGTGGCCCATGCATCGACCGATACAGGGTGCGTCCTGCAGGAGAGCAACGGTTGCGCGCCGAGTGCAACCGTTGCTCTCCTGCAGGACGAACCGTTGCCGTTCGTCCTTCTGTTGCTCTCTTCCAACCTAACACTAAACGCTTACTCCCCGAACTTGAGACATGTCAGCCATCTTGTTCCAGTTGGTCTTTTTGGGGAGTAACAGTTGGTCTTTAGTACTAAAACCCGCCGTTACTCTCATTTTTTCCATTTTTGGCTTAGAGTGTACCAGCAGGCGAGTTTTCAGCTCGCCTGCTGGTACGAAAGGAGAAAGCGCTTAAAGCATGCGACAAATCACTGTAACTCTGCTCGTACTTGATGCATTCTAATCATTTTTGCGGCAGTCGATTCGTGAGGGAATGAACTCCTTTATTGCTCCTTTAATGAAGCCATTCGATGACTACTTGGAAAAGTGTTGCAGGGCCTCTTTAAGACGCAGTGCACCGAGGGACACCAAAGTGAAGGCTCTGTCCTTGCTGCCGTCAGTTGCAGCAGACGACACCACATTGCCGTGCTATGGTACAAAGCACGGTACTACGTTACAAGCGCCGCAGTACCGTCACTACGGCACAGGAAAACGCTCAAAACCAAACCTTGTACGAGCGAACAAGAAGAACACACAGCTGACAATCACACATGTGGACAGCATTCCTTCCTGGTCTGGCGAGGACGTCATGGTCTATTGGGCCTTCTCTTAGTGGCGCAATGTTCTTTCATGAATTTTCAACTTAAGGAAATTCCTTTGCATATAGATCGAAGGAATAAATAAAAGAAACAGACAATACATTTTTTTTTCATCCCGGCCGCGGCGGCGCCATTTTTGATGGTTTTGAAAATGCTTGAGGCCCGTGTACTTAGATATAGCTGCACATTAAAGAACCCCAGGTGGGCGAAATTTCCGTAGCCCTCTACTACGGCGTGCATCATAATCATATTGCCACGCCCTCTTCTTGTTTTATTTTGATGTATTCGGGTTTGAGCTGCAAGGACGCTTAGCAATGCTCGACGCAGACCGCGCGGCAGTGTTTCAGAAGTTACGCGATTGTAGTAGATCAATCATTTTGTTAAGATTGCGCGCAGAACGCGGATAGTCAAGATTATTCCACAGCTTGCGCGACCACCAGTGATAAGGCTGGAAAGTTCGATGCGTGATGTATAAAAGACACTTCGTCCCAGCGATGATCAGTTTATCGACGGCCGACGCTCTGTTCGCCGCTATCAGTGTACAGTGTGTATTGCTGTAGTTTGACTTTCCGTTTCCCGGCACAAGTTGGGCTAAATAAAGTTTCATCTTGGACACGCCGACTGCTGTCTTCGTCGACGTCACGACCCCGTGACATCTGGTGAAGGCGCTGTTCGTTCATGTTCCAGACGTAGCCGTCAAGCCGTGAACCCAGCCCAATTCGTGGCGAAGACACCAACACCATCACGGACAGTCGAACCAGCCGCAGACTGAAAGGACTGCCTCCGCAGTACGGACTCCTTCCAGACTGTCCCCTGGAGCGATCGTGATGCAGCCACCCAGAGAGCCGCCAACCATCCATGGATCACCAAGTGAAGACCCTGAATTCTGGCTCGAGACGTTCGAAATGGTATCAATATTCAACAATTGGGACTCCGAGGACAAGCTGCGCCATGTGTACCTTTACCTGGAAGACGCAGCAAGGACCTGGTTCGAGAATCTGGAGTCCACTCTTCGAAGCTGAGACGTCTTTCGCAGCGCTTTCTTGGAAACGTTCACGAGCGTCGTCCGAAAGGAAAGGGCCGCAGCCTCGCTGGAGACACGGGTCCAACTCCCAAACGCACTGTTTTGCCACGCTGATCCTGCCATGCCCGAGGACAAGTCCGCTTCCTCACGCGAACAGCAAAGCAAGAGCTCTTCGGGGGCTGATGCGGAACCCACCGATCAGTGCCCAAGATTTCGTTTCTGAAACATTGACTATTGCGAAGACGCTGGCCATGCGCAACCGGCCGTACAATCATCGTTCGACGCCACACTTCAACAAAATCTAAGGGCTCTGCTTCGTCGACCTGCGTGAGACAATCAAAACGATCGTGCAGGAGGAGCTGCCAAAAGTTCTGCCTCCATCGCAGCCCCAAGTGGATTCCATTGTCGACGTCGTGTGCCAGGAAATCCAGCAATCCCTGAGCGTTTCTCAGCTAGCAGAGCCGCAGCCGCAGGCTATGAGCTACGCTCCTGAAGCGCGTCGTAAAGCTCCTCCTCCGCGCCCACGTGAACGCGCCGCACCGCCGCATTTCCGCCGCTAGACGCCACCGCCACAGACGCCATACCGCCCATCTGTAGGCCAGCACTACGCGCCAAGGAAAACCGACATTTGGCGCGCCCCTGATTACCGCTCGCTATGCTACCACTGCGGGGAAGCCGGCCACACTTACCGCTGCTGCAAGTACCGCCACATGGGCCTGCGCGGCTTCGCCGTCGACGCACCGCGTCCACAGCGCGGTGAGCGGCCACACGACATCGCCGACTACTTGGCCACCACTGAATGGACACCTCGAATCCCGTCGCGTTCGCTGTCGCCTGGACGCCACCTGTCCCCTCAGTGAGGACAGCAGTACAGCGGCCCCAACCAAGGCCGTTCCGCGAGCCCATATCCGGAAAACTAGGGGCAGCAATCGATGGAGGTGCGGTTGCTGTAAGACGAACTACCGAAGAGCCTCCGCCGCCGGCGACAACGCCGCGAGGAAATTTTAAGAACACGACGCAAACCAGACTGAACCCTGGCATGGAAACCTCGGGGCCTGAAGAAGACCTGCCGACGCGACGTAGAAGCAGCGGGGCGAGCCGACCTAGCCGTGACCCGACGGCGCCACTTAACCGCAACGAAAGACGACGGACTTTCGACCTCCACATACTATTCGACGGCGACAACGTCACCGCTCTCGCCGGCAGTGGAGCAGACTATTCCTTCGTCGGTGGACCATTCGCCACAATGTTGCAGAAAGTTAGGACTGCTTGACAAGGCCCCAAAATCCAGACCGCTGGAGGCCATCTAATAACGCCGGCTGGAGTCTGTACCGCAAGAGTCACCTTCAATAACCGGACTTTGTAAGCTTACAACATTGCTCCAGGGATGTGATACATGGGATGGACTTCCTAATTCACCACGGCGCCGTCATCGATCTGAGGTCTGAGCCAATAACACTAACCTTAGAAAGGCGCTACCGCCGCACACGACGCCAGCAAACCCCGCATTGAATGTGATAGAAGACCACGTCACCATTCCGGCTCTCTCCAGCGTCATCATTTCCGTCGGCACCGAAGAACCAGCCGACATTCAAGGCGTCATAGAGGACGATCAGCACCTGCTTCTGAACCAACAGATTTGCGTCGCAAGAGGCATAGCCGAGCTGCGTGACGGCAAAGCAAAGGTAGTGCTGATGAATTTCAGCCACGAATATAGGCACCTCAACATTGGTATGACGGTCGCCTACATCGACGAATTCGTGGATGCTGTTATATCTGGATGGCTTGCGATTATAAAGATGGGTCGAGATTGAAACGAGAGACAGCGGACAACATGTTGAGCGTAATGTATGCTGGCCAGCTCCGTGCTGGGAGTGGTGTTTATTAAGTACATGTGATTAGAGGGGTAGGGGGTGCTAGTGACTACACAACAGATGCCAGCAATGCTTTCTCCCTCTTCGATGCTACCGAACCTGCTTCGACGGATCGAGGTCCACAACCAGATTTCGACGTCAACCCGAGCCTCCCGAAGCACAAGCAAGACCAGCTTAAAGCCCTGTTAAAATTTCAAGGACTGCTTCTCGTCGTCGTCAAGAATTCGACAGACCCCAGTCGCGAAACATCGCATCATAACAGATGAAAGTCCCCGACCAATCCGTCAGAGCCTGTACCGAGTTTCGACGCGAGAACGCGAGGCCGTTAAGAAACAGGTCGACGAAATGCTACGCGACGACATCATCCAGGCGTCAAAGAGTCCGTGAGTGTCACCTGTGGTGTTAGTGAGGAAGAAGAATGGAACCCTACGTTTCTGCGTCGACTATCGTCGCCTGAAGAGGTCACGAAGAATGACGTGTACCCTCTCCAACGAATAGACGACGCCCTAGATCGACTCCACAACGCGAAGTACTTTTCGTCGATGGACCTCAAGACCGGCTAATGGCAAATAGAAGTAGCCGAGAGAGACCGAGAAAAGGCTCTCTTTAAAACACCAGACGGCCTGTTCGAATTCAAGGTCATGCGCTTTGGTCTTTGCTCGGCACATGCGATTTTTCAACGCGCTATGGATACAGTACTGGCTGCCTTGAAGTGGCAGACGTGCCTCGTATACTTGGACGACGTCGTTGCGTTTGCCTGAAACTTCGACAAACACCTCCGGTGCCTTGAAGCTGTACTTCAAGCAATCAAGACCTCAGGCCCACCATGAAGCCTGAAAAGCGCCGCTTCGCATACGAGAAGCACTTGTTTCTGGGTCACGTGATCAGCAAGGATGGTGCTCGCCCAGTCCCGCGGAAAACAGCTGCCATCGCTGACTTCCCGCCAACCACCGAAAAAAAGGCCGTACGCCGATTTCTCGGCTTGTGCGCCTACTACAGACGCTTCATCAAGGAATTTTCACAAATAGCCGAGCCGCTAACGCAACTCGCGAAGACCGACGTGCTATTCAAGTGGGAAACGGCGCAAATCGAAGCATTTCAAGAACTGAAACGATGCCTTCAGATGCATCCGATACTAGCGCATTTCGACGAATACGCCGATACGGAAATCCACACTGACGAAAACAGCGTAGGGCTCGGCGCCTTCTTTGTGCAGAAGACTGACCGGCTGGAAAGCGTGATCAGTTATGCTAGCCGGTCGCTATCAAAGGCAGAAAGTAACTATTCCAAAACAGAAAAGGGGTGCCTGGCCATCATCTGGGCTACATGGAAGTTTCACCCCTACCTCTAGGGCCGGCCCTTCAAGGTTGTGAGCGACCACCACGCCTTGTGTTGGCTAGCTAACTTGAAGGACCTTTCATGTCACCTCGCACGGTGGAGCCTACGACTTCAAGAATTGAACATTACAGTTGTTCACAAGTACGGAAGAAAACACCGTGACCCCGACTGCCTTTCTCGCGCCTCCGTTGACCCACCTCCGCAGGACGACCAGGACGATGACTGCTTGTTGGGAACCATAAGTGCCGACGACTTCGGCGAACGACAGCGAACGCACCCAGATTTCAGGGGCCTTGTGGAATACCTATAGGATAGAACGGCCGTTCTGCTGAAGGTATTCAAGCGAGGACTGGGGCGTCGTTTTTCTTGCTGAACGGCGTTCTCCTAAAGAAGTGCCTTCAGCACTGAGACCAGAATTCCTCCGGGCACTACACGATGACCCGATGGCTGGACACCTCGGTGTTTCCCGCACGCTCGCAGGCGTGGGGAAAACGTGGTGCTGTCCAAGAAATAAAAAAAGAGAGAAACAGAATTGAAGTTCACAATAACATTTTTTCACGAATGGCTTCGCATACTCGTTCTCTTTTTATAATGAAGAAATCTGTATTTATTCGAGCTATGTAACTTTTCGAATTAGACAATAAACATTAGGTACTATTTCTTGTCGCGCGCGCATGCAGGCCCTTTGGCTCTGTAGCTTCCAGAGTGGTGCCAAGAAAAGTTGTCGCCGAGTAGAGAGGCAGTGCCTCCGAGGTAGAGAAGTTCTTCGTTGAAGACATCGCCCTGCGTCATGGCGCCCCAGAGGTCCTCATCACCGACAGAGGTACGGCATTTACTGCTGACCTAACTAAGGCGATCTTGGGATAGAGCCAGACAAGCCACCGCCGGACCACCGCCTACCACCCACAGACCAATGGGCTCACCGAGCGTCTAAATAAGGCCATCGCCGACATGCTGGCCATGTACGTCGATGTCGAGCACAAGATGTGGGATTGCATTCTTCCGTACGTGACCTTCGCATACAACACAGCCGTGTAAGAAACGACGCGGATGACGCCTTACAAGTTGGTCTACGGAAATAACCCAGCTAAGACGCTCGATGCAATGCTACCAAATGCCACTGACGAAGACAATCTCGACGTCGCCGCTTATTTTCAACGCGCCGAAAAATCCTGACAGCTCGCCCGCCTACGCATCAAGAATTGGCAGACCACGGACTGCCGCCGTTACAATCTTCGAGTACGCTTAGTGGAATACCAACCCACTGACCATGTTTGGTCGTGGACGCCGATACGCCGACGTGGACTTGGTGAAAACCTTCTTCGGCGACACTTCGGGCCATACAAGGTGCTTCGACGACTCGGCGCTCTAGACTACCAGGTCATCCCGGATGGCGTCACGAACTCTCAGCGGCGCAGCGCAAGACCTAAAGTCGTTCACGTCGTGTGCCTCAAGCCGTTTTATGCGCGTTGAGGAACCTGAGGACTCTGCTCTTGCTTGCTTCATTGTTGTTCTTTCGAGTTGCATGCATTTTTTTTACTTTCATGTTCTATTTCACGCATCGGGACGATGCTTTTTCAGAGGTGGGCATTGCGACGCCCGCTTCTCGTTTTATTTTGATGTATTCAGGTTTCGGTCACGAAGACGGTTACCAACGCTCGACAGAGACCGCGCTTCAGTGTTTAAACAGCTTCCCGGTTGTAGTAGATCATTCTGTTAAGATTGCGCGTAGGACGCGAATAGCCAAGATTATTTCGGAGCTTGCGCGACCACCGGTGATAAGGGTGGAAAGTTCGATGCGTGATGTATAAAAGACGGCGCGTGCCAGCGATGATCAGTTTATCGACGGTCGACGCTCTGTTCGCCGCTATCACTGTACAGTGTGTATTGCTGTAGTTTGACTTTCCGTTTCCTGGCCAAACGTTCGGCCAAATAAAGAGTTTCATCTTGGGCACGCCGACTGCTGCCTTCGTCACGACCCCGTGACAATATCGTTTTGGTAGGGGACGTCCGGGATATTATTATCCGAGCCCTGCGAATTTGATCTAGAATTTGCGCTCTCGTTAGGAGAAAATTAGAGCAAAATAGCACGAAAAGTGAAGGCTGCGGAACAAACCACGTAAAGTCTACGTATGTACCTTGTAAGTGCGGTGTTGTCCATCAGATACCTCTCACATGTGGGAATTCGTACGTGGGGCAAATCACCAGGTTTCTTAACGTGCGTTTCAGGGAGCGTAATCAGTCGCTCACGAAATCGGATGCTTCGCATCTCGCGTCGCACAGCACACTAAGAAAAAAAGAGTATAGGTGACTCATCTCAGTGAATTCTTACTTGCCACGTATACGACTCTCTTTAAAGAGTCACGGTGACTCTCGTGATGGGTCAGAGTCGGCGCGCTCTAGGAGAGTACCCTGACCCTCCAGGAAGAGTGGAAGGACTCTTATCCGAAGGATCACATTACCACTTATGAGGGAGACAGACGACTCTTGCTGGTAACACTCCTACAGGTGTCAAATGACACACACCGAAGCGTCAAGCGACTCCACAACTATTTTAGGTTACTCAATTGACGCATTCTCTACTTTTGCGCGAATACTGTTGGAAATAGTGGAGTATTATTTTAAGCAAGTCCAATAGTACTCGCCCTTGTGCCCAGCGACTGCAAAAAAATAGTTAAATTTTAGCATTATTTTAAGGAAACTCGTCAAAACAACACAATTTTTCCAGCAGAATAACCTAGGAGGCGCGAAAAGATGGTCTGTGATTTCCAATTAAGCCGTTGAGCGATTCCTCATTTACATGCCTGCATGAGTATAGCCAACTGAAATGTTTGACAGTGATGTGCATTGTGTCATATCGTGCATAATAAACTTCAGAAATGGGCATCACGTTTCCAAATTTATTCCTTATGATTATGAATAAATAAAAAATCGGTGACGGCTGGAGGCGTCAGACTTGCGACTTGCTATGTTGTCGCTCCTGTTCAGCTTGAGCAGCGATGAAAAATTGTATCTGAAAAGCAGAACATGATATTACGATGAGAAAACGGAATTGCAGTAAGAGTTTGCGAAACCTACACAATAAATGATTTACACAAACATAATGAAGGCTCACAACAAAACAACAAATGCAAACAGGCATGGTAAGGAACCAAGTTTTTTGCCGTTATAGTGCAAAACAGAACTTGCAAATTGTAGCTCTTGTCACACGTCACTTGGCGACAAACTTGCAGCACAAGATGATGTGAGCCTCTTTTAAACAACAAACGAAATTGGTTTAGGCTGAAGAGGGTGCCATTTACCTCTTTTCCCACGTCGTGTTGTCCAACAAAAGGAAATGTAGGACCGACTGCCTCGTTGACAGGGCGAAAACCGCTGTTTATTTTCCCATAACGAGCGGTGAGACGCCAGACCAGAGCGGCACCTTCGTTTCCTCGAGTGTGGCTGTCAACTGGAGTGAAGAGGCGGGAGAAGTGATCCGGGATTCTGGGAATGACCAACACACACACACACACTGATTATTTGTATTCAAAACCACCCTTTGTTCAACACACCGTTACTGTAGACACATCTGACACGAGTGTTTCGTTTTAAATAATTTCGCAACGACAACAAATTTTCGCGTAAAAGAAGGTGGGAACTTCGTTTCGCAATAGGCACTGGCTATGCACAAATGAAAGCACTTCTTTTCTGAGAAATCGCTTCGAAATTTGCTTTCAGAATAAGCCCGGCTTTGCGCCGGCATATTACAACACCCGAGCGCATCCTCCGGCAGTCAGGGGCATGTCGTGAGCGGTTACTGACCGCCTGTTTTACAAACGTAACCCATCCTTAAATACTCAGATAAACACATGCGAGTACGAACGCCCGAACGACACCCGGCGCGCGCGGGCGCGGTCTATGTCCAGATCAGACATGTCATATGCTGCAATTACCACACATAGCTCCTACAGTCTCGTACACTCACTTGATTCTGTTATAACGACAAACGCCATGGCAGGTGCAGAGAAACCACGAAAACATCAAACAGAAACGAGGGAAAAGAGTGCACGGTGGCGGCCGCAACAACGCGCGCCGTCAACGGTCTCAAGCTTTTCACCTTACCGGCGAGACGTGTTCAGCTTAACTGACTACCAGTTGTTAGTTTTTAGTCGGCGTTTGTGGTGACCTGACTTCTTTCTTGTGTCCGTGTTTGCACGCCCTCTCTTTTTAGAATAACTGACTACAGCGTACGCGCTGTAAACATCGTACTATATCTGGATTTTAAACTACCGTATTTAAGCCAACGAAAACCATTATATATAGCGCGTCTAAGTGTTTTGTACACAGACTTTTTTTCACGTTTCCACGTGCGGAAGCATGCTACAAAATCATTTTCGATTGCGATTTCATTATGAAGTAGACTAAAGCGCATCCCAAAGCGACATCTAGCACCTTCAGCAGTGCAGACGCAATGTGCGATCAGCAAGCAATGACCCTTGATAATTGTTTGCATCGGTAATTTTATGGGAGCTTGTACAGGAACGCGCATAACGGTGTCAACTCCTTACGTGACAATTTTAATTGGGCATCCGCAGCAGCCTCGCGGGCGCAGGCTGCTGTTGGAAATGGCTGGCAGCCTATTTCCGCAGAGCTGCTGCAGACGCCCAGCTAAAGCTGTCTAATTAGCGCTTACGAAAGCAGTGCAGTCCCCGTTAACAGGCGCACGTTGCCCGTGTCCGCACTCCATGAATATTCCGCCCTCCAAGGGCCACTTCGAACACAGATCCTGGCGTCACCGCCACCGAAAATGCGCATATTTGCTCGAACACAAAACTACAAGACACGTAGCCCGCGCGGCCAACGGAACGCATTCCAAAAGACGGAGGACCGAGGAAACTAAGAGGGGAGGCGGAGTCGCCGCGCCAGCCCGGCTGCGTCGGCGAGCCATGGCGACACAGCGGCGCCGAACGGGAAACGCACGATATGAACAGCGTATACGGCGGCGCTTTCATGACGGAAGCCAACCGAAACGCGCTTCACGAGAGTCCTGTGACTCCCGCAGAAGTGCTAACTCATTTATACCCTATAAAGTGGACGGGTAGATGACCGCCGCCGTAGCTCAGTGGTAGAGCGTCGGACGCGTTATTCGAAGGTCGCAGGTTCGGTCCCTGCCGGCGGCAAGTTATCTTTTCGTCCACTTTACTTTCTTCACTTTTATATTCTAATTACTACAAATAACACCCCCGATACTTTCCTTGGCATCGCTGTCTGTTAGTTCTCATTAACTCTCTTTTTGTGCTTCTACCTTCCAAAAGGGGTCAAATGAATACCCGAAAAGGCTCACAGCTTTGACTTTTTTTTCTTAGAGTGCAGCACGTGTGGTTGTTCTCCCAGATGCGATGACCCATTCGACACAAAGATGCGAGACAACTCGAGTGGTGATATGATCGGTTCATATCAAATTAATGGGAGGCGCATGCGGCAATCAGGCATCGTTGTCACTGACTGACAAAGAGTTTGCTTTTCTGCTTAACACGCGTTCGGTGAAGTGACTCTTAGATTACTGAGTAGATTACCCCTCTGCTTTTTGCACTCGGCTGTTTGGTTTCGCTTCGTTATTTTGTATGTTTTTTTCCGATATTTTTTGTCAGTTGCCAGTCAGCGCTCGTCCTTTGTGTTCTTGCCTTCCTTGTGAACGTCTATTCACGCTGCTTCAACGTTGTGAAAGGGAAGTGAGGGTGAGGAGGAGAGCAGAAGGTAAATCATAGCATATTCATGTATATCAGGGATCTCAAACACGCGGCCCGCGCACGGTGTAAGAATATACTCAGGCGCTGACACTCTTCCCCCGACACATGGAAAACCGCAATCCACGCGCGGCCACATAATGTTCAGGTTCTTATCAGTTGACTTGCAGGAGAAGAGCGGGGTAGCTAGTACAAAATGACAGAATGTCAGCTGGAACTGATTGCTGAAGGGGATTTGGCGTTAGAATTACAACACATGGATAGCGATCTCCAAAATGACTAAAATCTCGACGCCGACTCAGAAATATACGTAGAGTGTTGTTTCATGGTCATTTATCAACACATGGTAATCCCGCGGGGGGTGCCTCACGAAAAAGATGCTTTAGCAGAACTGCAAATTGGGCTAGCTGGTGAGGACGTGAGGATTCATTGTGGTCGTAGCGCTTTAGATGCTTTAGACCAGTCATGCCCATGCAGCTCGCGAACTAACGTACGTACTAAGAAAAAAAGATATGGGACGAAGACAGTCATGTGGGGGCCAGGCCGCTAGCGAGAGTTCCGCGGGCCCACGGTGTAAGATTATTCACGTGTGGACACTGCGCGCGCCTAAACGTCCAGAAAAGGTTCGGTCATGGGTCCGTTGAGCGTAGCGCCATTTAATGGCTCGAGGCAGAGAGCGCCCGCGAGTAGCCGAACTACGGTGGTGCCGCGTGAGCGCTGCCGTGCCCTCTCCTGTTACTCTCTCGATTTCACCCCTCGACGCTGCTTGGCGGCTGTGCGTGAAGCGGTGCAAAATGCACATTATCCAGCAAAAAGGCACATTATCAGCAGCATGCGCGTTGCTATGGAGACGACTGCCCCGCTTTTCATAGCGTCCTCCAAGAAGGCGCCGATGAAACTGCAAGTCAACTGATAAGAACCCGAACATTATCTGGCCGCGCGTGGATTGCGGTTTTCCATGTGTTGTGTGACTGACCCAAGGTGAAGTGCGCCTTCTTGGTGATTGTTCTATCCCGGAGGACGTTAACAAGGTTTTAAAACTGGGACCCAAGTTCGCGTTTGAACCTAATGTTCCACCGGCGGAAAAGGTAGTAGCTTTTTCAAGGAACATTTCTCGGTATGTGCCTGAAGGAGAGCAAATAAGGTGCGTGTCGGATTGTATAGATGTGTGCACTCAAACGTCGTTGGCTAGGCGAAGGCTCTCACCTGACAAGTTGGTCGTCAGCGCGGTGTCGTCTCTTCCTCTGTCCTTGTCTATATTTTGCGCTGTTTTTACATCCCAAGCCTTGGTAATTCTGATAATGGCGTTTCATATGACACCGCTTTGACGAAGGAATCGACTCTTTATCATTACGCGACCGACAGCCTGAACCCTGAGCTTCGACGTCATAATGTTGTAAGCGAACTGATCCTACATTCGTCGGTTGCTGTGCAGAGATTGGAAATTGCGGCTAAGTTGGCGCGGGAATGTTCCCTCCTATTCGGCCTCCTCAACGTTCCTATTTTCAAATGCCCACAACAGCACCACGTCCATAGGCAGAAGATTCTTCCGAAGGCAGAAGCAAAGTATCTTGCTCGGCAGGTAAGGCCAACAATGTAGGCAACACAGCTGTCAACTTGAGACGTAGCATTTGACGGATCACACTGAAAAGGGCCTTTATGCTGTGAAAGATGGTTTAACAAAACTTGAAATTCGGCGAGATGGTGCATATCTGAAGATGGTGCATAGCTATGGTGCGTAGCTATGGACGTGTGTGCTGTTGTGGGCATTTTACGGCCACCACTTGGTGTTGTGAAGAGACTCTGCAAGCTTTTGAGGGAAGAGATGTGGAGACAGGTTAGAAGGTGTAAGGACATCTCGCGGGCCTTGTGCTATGCACAGGAGCCTGTTTGGTTGGCTGAGCGCAAGTTGCGAGCCATTAATCGTCTTATGGCGACCTTGACTGAAGCCTTGTGGGCACAAACCTTGCACCAAGCCTTACAGACGAATGCGGTGAAGCGCAAAACGAGTTGTCCGAAGAGGAGATTTGCGGTCATTGGTGAAGTGGGTGTGCCAGAAGTGGCTGATGTTTTGAACAAGGGACCAAAGTTCTCCCATGAGCCAAGAATCGAGGGGCATGAGCTGCTCGCTTTGAACCGGCAGATTGCCAGGAAGGTATCTGAAAAGAACCACGAGAGGTGCCTACTCGATGGTGTGGATGCGCTCATGAAGACGAGAGGTAGGCTTACCTCCAGAGGTACCAAGGATGGGCTTGGAAAGCTGGTGGCCTTCTTTCAACAGAATCAGCGGCGTCTGCTCCTGTCAGACAAGCAAGGAGGGTTCGTGGTGATTGCTCAGAATGAGTACCACAGGAGAGCGAAACAAGCACTCACTAAGAACTTCATGCCGGTGAGTTCAGGTGAGACCAGAGTGAAGGGCAAGGCGGCGGCTTTGTGCAAGGACTTGAAATTGAACAGGATAGCGAGTGCTATCGTTGATGCTAAGTGTAGTGCCCTGAATGTGTTTTTTACGGCAAAGACACATAAGTTGAATGTGCCTTTCAGGTCTGTTGTTAGTGAGAAGCGGAACATGGCAGCATGTTCTGAGCAACTACTTACAGAAACACTTAAGTGCGCTGCAGGTTGAACACCCATTCGCAACTAAGAACTCTTATGAAGTAGTGAAGTTTCTTGAAGCAAAATGGTCGCTAGGATTCCTCTTTTCCGTTGACGTCGAGGATTTGTTTTATTCGTGCCGCATGAGGATATTTCTGTTGCGGTTAGGGATGCCATAGACGACTGTGGTGTGGTTGATTTTCAAAATTCTTGTGGTTTATCTGTAGCTAACTTTCTGTGTGTTCTTGAATTTTTATCTTGGTTCGACATTCATCTCTTTTGAGGGCAAATTTTACCGTCAGGAGAAAGGGATCTGTATTGGATCATGCGCAGCCGCGGTCCTTTGTAATCTGTTCTTAGCCTTTGTAGACCGCGCTCTTCAACAATGCTTGAATGGGATGGGGGTGCAAAAAGTATTTCGGTACGTGGACGATTACCTCATTTGTGTTGACAAAATAACAGATTTGACGTACACTGAATGTGTTGGTAGTATTTTGGACATATTTCAGCACAAGGGGAAGGTTTTAGTTTTCACTCAGGAGCTGCCGGTACGGGGTTCGTTGCATTTTTGAGACATTAACATTACGCTAGGACGTGGTCATGTCTGCTGGGAGTACGCTCCGCGGGCCCAGAAAGAGTTATTGCTCTATCGTTCAGCTCACTCAAAGACGGTCAAGGGGGCTGTAGCTAAACTTTGTTTGGGTTCCGCATTAAGGAAATCTTGTCCTCACTCAATGCTGTCGAGCTTTAATAAGCAAGTAAGCCAGTTGTTGTCGGCTGGCTACTCATGTGCAGGAATTTTGTCGGTGGCTGAGGCCCTGTTGCAGAAAACCAAGCAAGCTATGTTCGGTAATGTAAGCGCCCCAGAAAAGAGCATGGTCAAGCCTGTTGTGGTGCCGTACGTACAAAAGTTTCGCATCATGTGAAAAAGGTAGCGAACCGTCATAAGGTGCCAGTAGTGTTTTCCGCTCCGAACAAGCTTGCTCAGTTGTGCTCGCGTGTTTCTAGTGATGGGAAGAAACGTGGTTGCCAGAAAAAACACGGTAGGAAGTTTGCTGACTGTTGTACGGGCGTTATATATGAAATACCTTTGACCTGCGGCAAGGCGTATATAGGCCAGACGGGTTGTTGTATTAATGATCGGGCGGGGGAGCATTTACGGGCTATTAAGAGTGGGGGTACTAATTTGGCTGAGCATTGCGCGAGTTGCGATGCATGTGAGACGAAACTAAATGAGATAAAGATGGCACGGGAGTTGCTGGAAGCGTTTCATATCAGGAAGATAAGGGGTAGGTGTGTCAGTGACATATCGGTAAAGCTTTGGAAGGCAGAAACGGCATTTCTTGATTATTTTTACTGATGTGATTACGTGTTTGTAACAATGCATTTGATTTCTGCGCATGTGTGTTTTCTTCATATATTTGCTGGCAAAGCCGCAAATAAAGTTAGACGAAAGTAGCGCCCGTCCTGTCTATCTCGTCTTGTGAATTGTCTGGTTTTTGCGCACAAGTTTCCCTTCCTCAACGTTTGTGTCCATTCATCATTACTGAAATGTAGTGCGACAGGAAGTGCTGGGAGCTCTGCTGCCGTCTATGCCGTAAGCTGGGAGGTCTTTAGTTTGATTGTGGTTGCTTTTATCGGAATCAAGACTTATGTGGTTGAGCTGTGCGGTAAGACAGAGCCGTCGGTGTATACGTGTAAGAGCCTTCGTGCTACTCGTATATATAGCAAAAGTAAAGCGAGCTGTTTAGGAGCTGGTGACATATATGCTTTTTAAAGCGAAAGCTGTGATGAGATCACAAGGGCCGTTTTTGGCGCCGTAGTTGTCCGCCGCCGCCTGTGTCCGTAACCACTATCGCGCTAAATAAGACAAAATAAAACGAAATGAGAACAAATATCCAGAATGGAACGAGGTTCGAACCTGGGCCCTCTGCGTGGGAGCCAAGTATTCCACCTCAGACCCATGCCTGTGCTTGAAACTGCTTTGCAAAAAACCCTATACAGGCTTCATGTCGGGAAGGAACCACATTAACATATGTAATGTATAGAGGTCGGATTTTTAGGCACTAGAAAAGCGCGTTTTAGGCGCCAAAAATAGGCAGAGAAAACAGCGTTTTAGGCCTCCGAAATTGTAAATATAGGCACCATAAATGTTTACATAAATTCAAATAATTTCGAACAAAGATGTGCCCGACCTGTATCTACGACAGGAAAGCCAGAAATGTTGTTCATGATGGCACAAAGGCGCCAACGGTTCAACATAGCCATGCAATTGTCCCTTTTCCCGCATGGTTCGCAGAACACGGTCTCTCTTTATTGTCTTAATTGTCTGGCATGGTGAGTCAAGTGCCCACCGCCAAATCAACACACTCCTGCGTCTCTTTCTTTTCGGCGTGGTTGGGAAGGGCACCACAGAAGCAGATACCCAGACCGCTAAAAGACCAGGAGGGAGGGATGCTTCGTATTGGCCGGGGCTAATCGCGTAGGGTCAATTTCTTTAGAACGTTTAACAGGGAAAGTTGGTGTGATTCCATCTTGAATGAATAAAACGCGCGAAAGAACGAGGACGAACAGAAGAAACAACAGACCACGGCGCTGACTCGCAAGTAGAACTTTATTTCACAAGGAACAGAATAAATAGCATCTGGGAAAGGATATCAAAAGGCCATCACGCATGCACAAGGCGACAAAAGTAGCAACAGCAACAAAAAAATAAACGCTACGTGAGTGATTAGCCATGAACATGAGGCAAGTTATCTCTTAAGCCACTTCAGCCTATGACAAGGCTACCGAAGGTTGGCTCACTGCTGCTAGCGGTTGTTTTTCCCGAAGTTCGTTGAACTAGAGGGTTAGGTTGAACCCCATAGAGTTTTAAAAGGTCAATATTGTCCGGTAACATGAATAACGGTTTCAAACTGCACTTGAAAGCGAAATTTGAGGTTAAATAGTGCTCATATATGCGCCGTTTTTGAAAATAGGCATTTATAGGCACTTATAGGCTTTTAGGCACGAACCCCAAAAATAGGCATTTATAGGCACTATAAAACAGTATAAGAGCCCTTCCTAACCTCTAATTCATGGTCATATATCAAAGTGGCACGATAGGAACACAAGGAACAAAATAGGCATTTGCCTAAAATCCGGTCTCTAGTAATGTAGTGTGATAGAAGAGTGAAATAACAGCCATGCATCACACAACGCGAATTCTGTAACCAGGCGTCACACAATGCGAATTGCGCTACGAGTGGGTTGTTGAATGCTTCCAACACATTACAAAGAGCTCTGCCATAATCCTTCATCGTCATCAGCCACAGCATCAATAAAGTGCACATAATGTCTTACAGGTGTTTAGCGGATAGCATGGTTCTCCGCAGAATGACGAAAAATTGCATAGTGGCTGCTTCCCTACTTCACAAAAATTATGATGATTTATAGCGTAGTGGTTTCCTCGCAAGTGCACTTCATTTTGGTTGCCAAGGAAGCCAATAAGGCTCCCGTGATTCATTTCCTCAGGGTCTCAATAAAGTTAATTCCCTCTCGCTCTTTCTCACGTTAACGTATGTTATAAAGCGTGGTGGGAGAGTTAAATAACGACCGGGCGTCACACAATGCGAATTACGTAACTAATGGGTCGTTTAAAGCTTCCAACCCATTCCAAAGAGCTCAGCCATAGTTCTTCATCGTCATCAGCCGCCGCATCAACAAAGTGCGCATAATGCCTTGCAGATGGTACTATCGCGCTCAGTATGAGCTGCATCAGGCGATCGCGTGCCCGAGCGCTCTGCAAGGTTGTACAGTGGCGCCGATCATGGCATATTTTCGAGTTATCGGGAGAGAGTGTGGCTGTCCCTGCCAGCGCGCATCGCCTCCAGTTGCTTTCACCCTCGCCATCGATTAGCTCTGTGGTGATATCAGCTTCGAAAATGATAACTTCGAGGATGAAACCAAGCAAATGGGGGCGATGCGCGCTCAGACGAGCAGCCAAACTCTCTCCCGATAACTCGAAAATATGCCATGATCGGCGCCACTGTACAACCTTGCAGAGCGCTCGGCCACGCGCTCGCCTGATGTAGCTCATACTGAGCGCGATAGTACCTCGCTTCTCCGCAGAATGACGAATAATGGCGAAGTGGGTGCTTCCCAACTTCACAAAAATTCGCACGATGAGACGCCCAAGACAAAAACTTGAAAAAAATTCTGTAAACGGGAATCAAACCCACGACCTCTCGGTCCGCAACGATAGGCGACGGAGGCCCTAACCACTGCGCGACGTTCACACATGCAGGTGGCTTCACGAACGCGCCTTTTAGGTCTCGCACTTTCCTCTCACAGTGCTCTTGGTTCGTGGGTTGGTGTCGCCGACTGGGAGTGGTAGAGTGAAGTAATGCATGGCCTCCGCGACTAGCTCCGGCAATGCTCCGTTGCACCGTTGCTACAGCCATCCTAAGCGGCGCGTTTCCAAAGAAGTGTAATTTTGTCGACGCCTTACACCGCAAGGTGGCGGCTTTAGCCCAAGCCTCGCTCATAGCATCCATCCATATTAAGAAATAGCTCTGCGACACTCGCCTGGCTGTCACACCGCGTTCCCCGCTCGCCCCGTGAGTAATCACGGCCAGACTAGACGCGATGCCAGTTGCGTTTGCGGTCGTATTTCTAGACCGGCCGTGGTGCGATCTTTCTGTTAACTCTTTAACATTCCGCGGAATGGCGACCTTAGCCCAAGCTCAGTAAAGAAGCTCAGCGTCCAATAGTCGACACTCTACTGGCTGTGACACCGCCTTCTCTGATTACGCTCTTCCCGAGTGAATGGAACGGCGTGAGCAACGCTAGCAACGGCGTGTTGCCGGAGCCAAGCTCGGAGGCCACAAGTGATGCGTCATGACACTAACGAGCACCGACTGCGAGCGTTTCGGTACTCTCAGCGCGGCGGAGGCTTTCGATGCAATATTGTAGAAAACTCTATGGTCGGTGAAATGCAGCATACACGGTGATTCGATTCGGTGACGACGTAGTTAAGCGATTCGCATTTCGCGTCAGCGTGTGACGCCTACTCGCCCGCGTAGGGCCGCTTCCAAATGGACTAAGGGTGTTTATCCGCCGCCTGCAGTTTCGAGTGCACTGGCATCGACTACTGGGGAGAGCACACATTGCCGTTTGTCTCCTCAAATGACGACGCTTTGAAAGAGTACATGTCGAGTTGGTGTTTATTATGTGCATGCTGGAGCCATCTTTTAGCGGGATTCACCATATTGCCGTTTCATGCGAAACACAGCTCATATATTTCACTCACAAACTGCATCAGATTTTAGACCGTTCATCATGTGCTGATTGCATTTTTTTAGACTTCAGTAAGGCTTTCGATAAAGTCTGTCACCAACTACTACTCTTCAAACTGAGCCTACTAAATATTGACAATAGTTTACTCAAGTGGATTGAGTGTTTCTTGTATAACCGTGTTCAATACGTTACTGCTAACAATCACAGTTCGTCATCTGCTGCAGTCCACTCAGGTGTACCGCAAGGGTCAGTTCTTGGTCCACTTTTGTTTCTAATTTATATTAATGACCTCACGTCTTCACTTTCTTCTAACATTCATCTTTTTGCAGATGACTGCGTCATTTTTCGTGAAATAACCAGTAATAATGACAGTTTAAGCCTCCAATCTGACCTTAACACCGTAGCAGCTTGGTGCAGCACATGGCGAATGGACTTAAACATCGCTAAATGTAAGGTAATGCGCGTAACCAGATCTGCTAACACCCCACCAAAATACTACTTAAGCAACGTCCCGCTTGATCCAGTTTTCTCGTATAAATACCTGGGCATTCTTATCACATCTAACTTATCTTGGGCACCCCACATCGCATACATTACTAATAATGCTAATCGCATGTTAGGCTACATACGTCGTAACTTTTCAAAAGCGCCATCTGCACTAAAACTACTGTTGTATAAAACATTAATACGTTCCAAACTTGAATATGCATCATCAGTATGGGATCCTTACCACGATAACTTGGTTACTTCACTTGAGCTCGTACAGAATAACTCCGCCCGTTTCATACTTTCTAACTACAATCGCATCGCCAGTATTAGTTCAATGAAATCCAGCTTAGGCCTTCCTTCCCTTGCATCCCGTCGGAACATATCTCGTTTGAGCACATTTCACAAATTATTTCATCATCCCACCCTACATAACCAACTAATCCTCAATCCTCAGTACATATCTCATCGCATCGATCATCGTCATAAGGTTGGCATCGCATCCTGCAACTCCCAGTGTTTTTATCGGTCATTCATACCTCGTACATCAGTAGATTGGAACCACCTTCCCGAAGACATCGTCACTATTACTAATAACAATATTTTCCGTCAAACATTACTCAGTATTGTATGAGTTAAACGTTACTCAAAAATTGTATTATGTTCACCGTCGTTGCACAGCTACTATTGTATAATCTTTTATTTGTTGCATTGTTTATTCTCCTGCTGTATTTTCTCTGCTGTACATTCTGCTGTATAATATGTATTTGCTATGCTGTATATTCTGATGCTGTATTTTCTTTCTTTTTTTTCCCTTTCTTTTTTGATGTAAACGTTATTTCCACTCCCCTCTATAATGCCATATGGCCCTGAGGGTAAATAAAATGAAATGAAATGAAATATGATGTGTCCAGGTGTATATAACTACTACGGCTATCACAAAAGTTTTCTGATGTTCGTGGACGTTAGTCGTCGGGATGGGGATGTGCCACCAGGCATCAACGTAGGTGCGTCCGCATCAAGCGGTGCTATAGCTGCAAACACCAAGAGACATTATGCAAACTCTCGTACATCAATGTATAATAAATATTCATTTACTTCTGTGAGGACACGTTTCGCTTTCGTTTGATACCGATTCCTATGACGGAGGAACAAACCATGTTTTTTTCTGGATGCCAGGTATTGTCACGCTGATGTTAGGCTGAGCCAGGCACCATGGAGAAATCCAAGGTCTCGCGGTAGGCGCGAAGCATGTCTTTACCATCTGGCAAGTAGAGGTGCATGGTTTGTCCGCTGGCAGACGGGCTAGGTGGTGGCGGGGAGGCCTATGTGTCATGAGTGCTTCAACATCAATGTGTGTCTTGACGAGGTGGTCTCTGGCGATCGCTCTAGATGCCACAGTTGATGCACTCATAGGCAAGCCCAGGCAAATCCGGAGCGCTTGAGCCTCAACAGTACGTAACATTTGTAGACTTGTTTTGCTTGTGTTGGTTAATGCAGGCAAGCTGTACCTAAGGAAACTGAGAAGAAGTACCCGGCACAGTTGTATCATAGCACTTGGGGATATTACGCAAGTCTTCCCTGCGAAAAAAAATGAATAGATTACAGCTACCTGTCAACAGTTTCTTTATGTAGGTGCGTGAGGGCTCCATGATATGTCTCTGTCAATTATGACACCCAGAAGTCTGTGTGATCGAATATACGGTATATTTTGACCATTGATTATTGCGATGTAGTTATTCATAGGCTTGCGCGTAAATCCGACGAGGAGGTATTTCTCGGAAGAAATTTTCATGCCTCGATTACGAAGGTAAAGAGCAGTTTAAGTGGCAGTTCGGAATTCTGGCTCAAGACTATAAGCATGTTACGACAGACGTCCAAACGCAGATGTTGTCCGCGTAGATTGATAGCCTAACTTTGCTTGGACGGTGCTCAAGGAAGGCAATTAGCGTGACACTGAACAGAAAAGCACTGATTACGCCGACCTGGGGTTCTCCCGGTAGCTGTAGTGTGGAGAAGCTTGGCAGTCCTCAGTGCTCATAAAAAAAAGATCTCATTGAGAGATGCTACGTATCCAGCGTAAAATCCGACCGCCTACTCCTGTCTTGTAGAGAGCAGTGAGGATGGCTTCATGCGTAACGTTGTCAGATGCCCTTTTGACGTGGAGGAACAAAGAAGCGTAGTGACACTTACGGCTTTTTTCATGCTGAACGTAGGTGAGGTGACGTCTTTCAACAACGCAAAGGTGACCAGTAGCAACTGCTTTTGCTTCCAGAAATTTGTTTCCTACTGAACGCAGGTATTCTGCTGGTGAGCGTGAAGCCATAGCATGTCTCTTTGCTTGCGAGAAGTGGCATGTATACTTATGGGGTAGACATTTTACATTAGGCACTGATCATCAAGCTCTTACTACATTACTTTCTGCTGGATCAGAGGATCCCATTACGCATTACACGCTTGTGCGCCAGACTTTTGTACTACGACTTCAGTAAACAGTACTCCAAGGGTTCAAATAATGTCGTAGCTGACGCGCCTTCTTGATTGCCTTTGCAACTCCCAGTTTCTCCAGAAGTGGAAGAAGAAATAATCTCCCTTGTTACACCATGCACAATTAAGGCTGACTTACAAGGAGGCTTTGCAACAAGAGTTTCAATACATTCCTAATGGCTGCCCAGAAAAGAAATCCCTTCCGCCAGTGCTACTTCGCTACTTTGAGGTGAGAAAAGAACTTTACTGTGTAGACATTACGCGATACACCGGGTGAAACGACAAACACGAAAACAAAAAGACAACACAAGCGCTGAACTACAGCTGACGTTTATTGCGGAAAAAATCGCTTTAGTAGGCACTTCTTCTTGCGCATGCGTTTTTTACACATGGCGACAGCCTATACAAAGACCAATACCATCAGCACCATATCTTACAGCAGCAATCAATTTGCATAGGTAAAGGCATCACACAGCAAAAAATGGACGGGAATATGTAACGATGTCACGTGTTTATGATTAAAAAAGTTTTTTTTTCTTTTCGAGATAGAGCAACTGATGGGCAACTAACGCAGTCTTCCTTCCTATCGACAATTTCTCCGCTTCTACAATTTCCCGTGCTAATTTATTTTTTCCTTGCTCACCACCTTCGTTTTACCCAACACAGGTACGTGGCCGCAATCCCTGAAGTGCAAGGCAAGGTGGCCAGCATCCTTAGAGCAGCGATAGCTGGGCTCTGTAAGCCTCGTGTTGAGGCATCTACCCGTCTGTCCGACGTACACCTTCTCACACGTCAGCGGTAGACAACTTAGTGCAGACAACATAGTTGTCCGCGTAGATAGTCAGCACTCCTTTTTCACTGTGCGATAAGCTCGTACAGCTGGCTCATGAAAGTCAACCTGTAATTTTCAGGACTAAGCGGCGACTTAGAGAAAGATACTGGTGGTCTGGCTTAGCTGGCCAAGTTGAACGTGTAGTCCACGACTGCACTGTATGTCAAGCACAGACACATCTGCTAAACCAGTTTTTGCACCCTTACAGCCTGTCCCATGGCCAACTCAACCTTGGGAAAAGCTAGACATGGACATTGTCGGTCCACTCGAACGTGCTCCTTACGACTGCATATGTGAAATTACATTAGTCTACTACCAGTCAAGGTGGCCTGAAGTCTGCTTTACCTATGCAGCCACTTCTGAAGCAGTAATTACATTTTTGTTTACACTTTTCAGTAGGGAAGGCTTCCCAGCAGCAATTGTCAAGGACAATAGTACTCAGTTTAAATCACATATATTTGAAACTTTCCTCTCCGACAGAGGCATTAAGCATCTTTGCTCTTCGAACTCCTATGCACAAGCCAACAGCTAAGTTGAAAGATTCAAGCGCGTTTTGAAGGAGTGAATCCAGCTCGCTCAACTGCAATGTCGTCCACTGAAACAACCTGTAACGGAGCACTTAGGCACGTATCGCTTTAGAACTCAGGCTTGTCGCGTGCACAACTTCCGCATAATCGCCAATCGCGTTCTGGAATTCACATTGTAGGGTTACACCCAAGGTCTCCCGCTCCTTCGTCGATTTTGGATCCTGTGAGAACACGAGTGTTCCATAGGAAACTAAGCAGCGCGTGGACTCAAAGCGTGGATCGAAACCTCCTAAGCTACATGCAGGCCACAGGGTTAAAGGACGTCTGCCAGGGAAGCAGAAGAAATACGGGGGTCCCTATACAATCCTTAGTCAAGTCGGATTCAATTCCTTCCGCCTTAGCGATGGCAATGTCTGCAATGCACCAGAGGTAGTAATTAATACAGAGCAGAACGCAACTCCGCGACAGAATTCCTGTACTCTACCTCACTTATCATCCATGCACCAGAATAATTCCTCCTCACCTCCATGTTCTTATGCAGCACCGCACTTAGTGCGTCTTCCACTAACCGCCTCGCAGGCTTCAAAACAACCGGCTGATGTGTCCAGCCCCAATGGAGATCTTATCGAAGAGGGCAAAGATATGTCATCTACGAAAACTCAAGAAACTGCCGCGTTCGCTCTCTGACGATGAGCATTTAGGTCAGCCCGAAGGCCCGAACTCTTCTTCTGAGCTAGCTAAGGCTCCGTCGGTGAACGCTTCACCCAACTCTCGCATGCCGTCGTCCCAAAACGACGCCGTTATGAGTATTATGTTCCTTAAATATGTACATGTATAATCCTATAATACTTTCATTTTTAATATATGCTACTAACAATATATTTTGTATATCTATTTTTACTGTATAATCCCGACTTGGATGGAACATGCAATGGTGACTAACTTTCTAATTAGGTACTACTTATACTGGTTCACACACGGGCTCCTGCAATAAAAACCAATTACATCCTGTTTAGTCAAACCACTTGAACTCCGGTCAAATGAAACCGTCCCAATAAAGAATGAATACATTCCTACATGTGATAACTATGGTAGGATGTTATGTTATTTCGCACATTTTTCTACACGTTCAATGACTGTGTGCCACATTGTCATGTCCACTAAAGCATTATACTACATTCTTACTAGTTGGTGATTGTGCAGATGTTACTGCGTGCCAAATTTTTAGTGCCTGCCACTGTATATTTTCTATGCACAGTACAACTGCGATCGCCTACTGTGGCGTTAGTTCAGTATAATTTGGCCGCGTTCTCTTGTACAAATGCACAAGAGTTTACGTCTTCATTCCTTTCTAGGCGGAGATGATGTGGCGTTGCGCATTTTATGTTACTAATCTGGGAGTCTATGTTGACTCCCGACCAGTCTCGGTTTCTCACGGTTTTTCAGAGAGCGCCACTCAATGGTCATTAGCTGTACACATTTGATACGCGCACTCTTTCTGAATAAACTGAGTCCCCTCCCCGTTTCCGTCGTGGTGTGACGTTTCGACGAGCACTCCGGCGCTACTCGCCTTTGTCTCCGCCAGACGGCGTATCTGACTAGCGATACAACACCCTGTCCGTTTCTTCTTCTTGGTTTCGACAAAGATGTGCTTTACAGCCGTTTCTTCCCTGACCCACTCTTATCCTTGTCCCCTAAGGTTGCATTTTTCTTTCGCCCTCAATTTAAGTTGAACCCTTGTCGCAGGGCTTCAGGTTTCTGCCCCGTAGGTAAGTGCGGTTAAGCTGCATCTACTATACAGGGTGTGATTTCACGTGATATCCGGAAATTGTCAAAAACGGGAGAAATGGACAGTTTCCTCGCTGCCTTCATAATTGCTTTTTCTGTAGCAGCAGACACCTTAAGACAGCTAGAGACATCAATCACCGCAGTATTTAAAGATATTCAATTGATTAACTTTTTAATTAGTGCAGACAAGAGGTCGGGTCCAATGGGGGAATCGGAACCCTTCCTGCCAAGAGCCCATTGGCGCTTTGAGATTTCCAAACAGCAGCCTCCTGTCATCTCAGCAGAGCGATGAAATCTGACCAATTTCGCCGGCGTCCGAAACCGAAACGCGAAAGAGCTCAGCAGCCACTTTCTTACGAGACGCCTAGAATTAGCGAGCGTCGTTATCGCAACCATTGATCGCTTCTTGTGTCCGAGGGCTGTGCTTAGAATTATAGCACGCATAGCGCACCTACGTTGACGAAGGTGAACAATGGCTTCGTTCTGGCTGTCTGCCGTTTGCACCCAGTTTCGGTTTCGCTGGTGGATTTGATCGAATTTCATTACTACGCAGAACGACCAGAAGCCGCTTTCTCGAAACCTCAAAGCGGAGGTGGGCTCTTCAAAGGAAGAACCTCAATTCTCGCATTTCACCGGACCACCTTTCTCCACAAATTACAAGGTTAATTCATTTATATTTCTTTAATTACTGCTTTTCTTCATGTCTCTAGCAATATTAAGCTGTCCGCCGCTACAGAAAAGCAAAGGTGACGGCAGCCAGTAAATATTCCATTTCCCTTATTTTTGAGAATTTCGGACACCCTGCGTACTTTTCTCTTGAAGAATAGAGGTAAACTGCCATTCACGAGTCACGATCCAAACTGCTGAGGTGCACATAGACTCCTTCCTTCACGACGGGCACACGTTCAGCCCTGTGCAGGGTCTCAGAACCTGTGGCACGAACTAACCACCGATGATACTTTATAACCCCTTCCGCAGTGCATACAATATTGTTTTTACATCTTTCTACGCTCCTTTGTGCTTCTATACTTCTCCGCGCTCTTGCTTGCGGACCTGTAGGGTCAACGCTTTGCTTCGCACTATCGACGGCGAAACGTCTTTTTCCCAGAACCACCATTATTTCCAAGGTTCCTTTCACGGCGATGTTCTTAGTTTTGGCAACGCATCGAGTGCTTGTCACCAGGATAGACAGTGGCTTAAAAAGAAAGAGAAAGAAACTCTGCACAATTTTCGTTGGGAGTAGTATAAGTGATATGTAAGAGCAAAGATTTATGCAGTAGGAAACTCTATGGTCGCGGCCTTCTTAGGAACGTTGTTGTCAGGGAGCAATCATTGGCCTTCGATCTTTGGTGTTCGTCAGTGTCTGCAACGCTGAAAGGGAAGGTGCCTCCCGCGATCACCGAAACGCCAGCATGGCATTAAAATTTTAACAAAGTAGTGAATTTTCATGACGTGCAAATGTCTCATACAGTGTTTACATCTTTTCCTAGAAAGGGCTGTTATCCCACCATCACGAGATATTTCAACAAAGCCTTCATAAGCAGCATTGTCCTTTCATATTTTTTCTACTGCCGGCGCAACGCATTCATATGCATATGAATGCGTTGAATGAATACTTAACAGGGTGCGGGTTTGGGCTAGTCGGTGATCCATAACTGGGTTTTTGCGCCTAATTAAAGGGAGTTGGTTTATGCGGGGTTCGCGTGACTAGAAATAAAAAGTAATAATAAAATCGCCGGCGTACGCGTATCTCTCACTTGGTCTTGCACTTGTGTCATTTTTCTGTCTCCCTGAACTGTGGTTCTGTCTCCTTGTCCACTTGAACTGTTATTCAGTCACTGGCTTGCCTGCTTAGCCCAGTGGATAAGAAGGAGCGGCTTGTGCGTGTTTCAAGAGATTTAGTTTTATCTTATAGCGATTCATATTAAGGGACGGACGCACGGTTTTCTCGTTCAGTCGGTACAGACGCATAAAATCAAAGAAAAGCTGTAATTCTGTAGTTTCATCTTGAGCGATTTCAAGTGAATGATTGTGAGGCGAGGCTCCACAATAAATGTGACTTCCTGGGGTTATTTAATGTGCCCCTGAATCTAATTAGACGCATGTTTCTTCATTTGCCTTCATCAAAATGCGGTCATTTTGGCCGGAAGTCGAACTTGCGTTCTCGAGTGTCAGCCGCTAAGCTACCATGGCGGGTTTTTTTAAAGATGAACGTATACCAGCTTGTGCAGATTTTGGTAAGCCTTTAATGAGTATTAGAATAAGAGAGAGCTGAGCTTGTTGGTTAGTATTCATTCTAAAAAGATGTACTAATTCTAAAAAGACAAGAAGCGGACCGATATTTCTTTCGTAAAACACACCAACAAATTTACTGATTGCCCTATAAGTGTGGTGTATAAGGTCGCTTTCAGCTACGGCCGCTTCTACGTAGGACAGATGGGCCGATGCATCAACCAGAGATAGTTGGAACATAAGAGATGGCTCACCTTCTAATCTATCTGTACATTGTCGAGATTGGAAGTCCACGCCAAAATTCGATGAATGCGCAGTGCTGTACGGGCATAGAAATGAAGAAACGCGCTGATGACTGAAGCATCGCATATCGAGAATAGTGGTAGCGCATGCGTGAGCCAACCGTCGATTAACTTGCATAAGATGGAATCAAATGCCTCAACAGTTATCTTCCACGTAGACCCCTACGCGTGCCGGACTGATAGGTTCGCCTGTTGCATGGGCATGCGCAGATAAGTTTTCGTGCCTTCGTTCTTTTCCGCCGTTGTGTGTCTCTTCAGCTGTTAGTCGGCGTTTGTGGTGTCCTGGCTTCTTTCTTGCGTCCGTGTTTGCACGTCCCGTCTTTTTAGATTTAAGGAGTAGCCACGTTTTTACGCAGGGAACGCTAGCGCGTCGCATTTCCTCATCGCATCACAATAACGCCATGTGCCGTCGTTTCAGTGTAGTACTGCACCCATCATGCGATAGCGTCCTCAACAGGCTTTTCTCTATTTTTAGCGAGCGCGTCGGAGCAACTGCCCGCTTTCGCTCAGGAGGTGAAGTAGCTTTGCGCATTTTACAGCGTAAATAAAACACTGAAAATGCAGCGCAAAAAATAAAAACGAAAAATAAAATCTAAATGCGCAGAAGCGGAGTAACTGCGTTTTAATAAGAGTAACTGAACAATTTTTTTGTCGTAGTACCTCCACAACAGAGACGTCCTTTTCGAGTCCTTTATTCTCTAATACCAACGGGCAGCCTCGAACAAAAGAAAGAGAACATCTTAGTGCGTACGCGCCTTCAGACAAGTGACACCTGGTTACCCATGCGCAGTGGTGTTCACTGGTTCACAAGCATGGCTTAAAGTCAGGGGAGGCTCGGGGACACTCGGCCCCCCTCTTCCATTTCTTAAGGAGGGGCTCATGTATGTGTGTATGTATGTATATAGATCGCCGCCCTCTGAGCGCCCCCCCCCCCCCCTGCAATGAAAGGAGACTTTAAGCCCTGCGTGTAAGATATCGCGATGGGAACACAACATTCTTAACTGCGCAAAATAGACAAGACGTGAACAAGAACATGGACGCGCACACTTGGCTTTCCGTGTGCGCCTATGTTCCTGTTTCCGTCTCCTCTTCCTTGCGCAGTTAAATACCTTGACGAGTCAATAAGCCGACCAGCCCAACACTTGAATGAAAGTGGACTCCATTTCGTTGCGTGTCGCTTTCAACGAGCCACAGTGGCTGTGGTTCTACCGTCCGCGCTGACTTTGATCTGCGTAGCTATGATGACTAGCTTTTCTACTTTTTCATTATCTCTCTCTGGAATTGAAATCCTCCTCGCTTTATCCATGGTCCTTTAGTTTCGCTCGACATAACTGCCAAGTCGCTGCCAAACAAGTGGAGCCTCGAGGAAAAAGAAATGACCTCGTTTTCCATGCGGCGCAGAAGTGGCCACAGTCACGCATCGAAATGGAGCCGACGTCGGATGGGGCAGAAAATAGACACGATTCACTGTCGACGATAATCGTGCAAGGATGGGAGAAGAGCGTGATCTGGCACTTGACTCGCGCCGTTCAGAGGGCCCGCGTGACTCATGTCAGTGCTTTCAATTTTAACATCGCGCATATTCCCGGACTGCGCTCGCTCACGGCTCCCTCAGCAGCCATGCTCTGGCCGATATCGGAGCCGTCTTAGCGCCCGCATTTCTCTAGGGCTGTTACGTGGGCGAAAACACAATGACTGCGTCGAGGGAAGGAGGAAAGGCCAACCAGATGGCTGGGGGAAAGGGATGAAAATCAAGTGGTGAGCAGCTGTGTTCTGAAAGCAAATTATTTGGGAACAGAGCAGAATGTGCGATGTAGAACTTACTAATGAATGCTATCACTCCAAGTGAAGAAGATTGGAATAGCAATTTAATAGAGAAATACATAGATCGCTCACCATTTACGTGATGACAAGTTATAGACAACAAAAAAAAATACATAAAGATATCAGTCAGAGGTGTCAAACCCACATAGGCTAGCAGGCCGCAGTCACAAAATTTAGTCTCCCGCAAGGGCCGGGACAGCGAAGAGGACTGGAAGGGGCGTTGAACAAAATGTCAGCTAACGTGGCCATTTCAGAATTCACTTTCAGAATCCACTTTATTTGCAACACACTTGTTGGAGATCCCGAAGCCAAAAAGCTGTGCAAAACAGCTTGACGGGACCTGGGGGTCTACAGAGGGCAGCACATGCAGTGGATTTCACACAGATGTACACTTGTAAGCGAAAACAAACAGCATAATAAAAAGAAAATATAAAAATCACTAGATATACAATGAACATCAGTGCACTGTTTCTGTATGGCGCACAGAACATGAAATATTATTTAGTTTTGAGCAAAGAAAAATATTTATGGCTCCATCAAATAATCACGCACATGTGATTTGAACACACAAAATGGGGTACTAAAATTAGTATGGGTTTTTAAAACGTTGTAAAGTGCTGGTATGCAATATTGAAGTCTGACTCTACAGTAGTTTGTGCGAGTATGTGGTATTTGACTGTTACGTATGCTGTAGTTATGACGAGTGTGTTCTTCGTCTTTTGGAAGCTTGTTTTTATACATATAGAAAGACATTTTATAGTCGTGTAGCTTGGAAGCTTTTAGCATATTATGTTTATTAAAAAGGAGGCAGTGTGTAGTAGGCTTGGGTGTCCACCTAAATTTTCAAAGGTTCTTAACACCTTTTTTTGCACGTGTTCTAGTTTAATCTAGTTACTAGTAGTTGTTGTACCCCAGACTAAGGTACAATATGAAATACGTGAATAAACATTTGCATAATATACAGCACTCTTTAGACGTAGAGGAACTAATTCTCTAAGTTTGTAGAGGCATCCAACTGCTTTGCCCAATTCAATCGTTAGCTTGTTGACATGCGTGTTCCAAGACATTGTATCTTCGAACCAGACACCTAGAAACTTTTCTGATGAAACACGCTGAAGGACGGTTCCTTGAAAATTAAGGGCGAATTCAGAGTCGCATTTTCTGGTGAGTGGTTCAAATATAATATAATTTGTCTTCTTAACATTTAGAGCTAATCTTTTACAGTCCAGCCATCGTTTGAGTGTAATTAAGTAATTGTTTGTTGTAGTGTTTAAGCTTGTTAAAGTTGGTGCGGAAAGGAATATGTTAGTGTCGTGAGTATACATGACCAGTTTCGGTGAACCGGGCAGATCACATAAATCATTGATGTTGAGTATAAACAACAAAAGCCCTGGCACTGACACCTGAGGCACCCCAAATTTTGCAATAGTAGTTGGAGACGCCGAGTCACCGACCTTCACACATTGCTTCCTGTTATGGAGATAGCTTTTCACGAGATCAAGGGCAATGCCACGTATACCATAATCATGCAATTTAGACAGTAGAATAGTGTGGTTCATGCAGTCAAACGCTGTTCCTAAATTGATAAATAAGCCGACAGTAAAAAGTTTGTTTTCCATGTTGCTGAGAATTTCATTTTTAATTAGCAGTAATGCCATTTCGGTAGATTTCCCTTTCTGGAAGCCATATTGTGAATCATTCACTACGTGATATTTAGGTAAAAAGTTAACGAGCCGTGCATTGATGACGTTCTCAAAGACTTTGGAGAAGATAGGCTGAACGGATTTCAAAGACCTTTCCCATAAATCACATGTGGGTCATTTCTGAAGGCGATTTGGCGTCAGGATTCGAGAAACAAAGCAATGCTGATCTCTAGAATGACTGAAATTTGGACTCCGATCTTCGCCTCGTGCGCCGCGGATTGTGGCACTGCGAACTGCACTCCGGTGACGCACGCAGGGGGATTCGCCTTTTGTAGTCTACTGGGCTCTGCTAGAACAGTTGCATTTTCATTAGGTTGCTGCGTAGCACGGGGCTCCTCGACTACTACCTAGCTGTATCTTCTTCCAGTGTTAGTTGTATAGATGGTTGCCAGCATTACAAGAGGTTAAGAAACGTTTACATTTAATGTATGTTCTGCATACCCGCAGCCACCAGGGTTAGAAATAACGCCCCCGAGTTAGTGGTGCAACCAGGTGGGCTAGGTGGTGATGAAATCTCTTTCCTGAAGGCGCAAACATATCGCCAAGCTAGTTAACGAGAGTCCACGCAGCTTTCTATGCAAAACGCGATCAATTTTAGGGTTTATTCGCAAAACTCAGCGTTTTATAGGCATCACTTGAGTTGAACGAAAATTCACACTTGGCTCATAATTGTAGTCCTGTGGGCCTGTGTGTATAAAATGTTTGCCGACTAAATAAAATTGATAAGTTCACCGACAAGTGGGTTATTGCGGATAACTAGCGTGGATTGGGCGAGTTGGCACTGCATATTCAATCTTGTTACTCGTATTATCGGCGCCAAATAAAACGAGAGCAGTGGTGCGCGTGGTGAGTGTGCACCCTCATTATTACAGATAGATTCGCTCATACGGCTCGCAGCTCGTGCCCATGCGCATGCATGCTTTCGATGGCTGCCTATAACCGGATGTCAATCACTATACCGTTGCTAATGCTTGGGCCACGCGGTCCGCTGTTTGTGTTTAATTGGACGCCTATAGTAAAGCTTGGTAACAGGACGGATGAATCGGCGAAAGAGACCACAAATAGGGGCGATCTTTCCCACCCCTCCATTTGGCCCCCCCATTTGACCTTTTATTCCTTTTCTCCACCGCGCTGTAACAAGGATGAATATCATTTTGTACCATGATCGCACCACGCTCTATCAGGACTCCACGGTTGAGAGCGATTAACACTATTTGATCCCAAGTACATCTTATTACTACGCTCCGATATGAAAGATCTGTATTTTTTTTTTTACATTAGTATGATTACACTAATTCTGGTAGCGCACTTTCAGAGGACCGTGAACGAGTAAGAAAACGTCCATTTATCAACGTAGGGATTAAAATATGTTGTATAAAAGAACGCCGAAAAACCCGTCAATATTTCAAAGCACCCTCGTGCATCCTCTTTTTACTCGTGCTCCCAACGTTCTTATTTTCTTGTCAAAATTTCACCTACTTACGACGCGCTTACACAGCAGCTGCTGCAAATTTGGATGTAATGAAAGGTTGTTCCCTGTAATGATCACTTAATCTAATTGAGTTGCATCACACGTCATTCATCGTACGCTTAAAACTCCGAGAAGGGAACTTAACCGACGGAACAGGCTTGGCAACCGAACACGCGCAGAACGCTGTATACAAACGTTGCGCTACAAAGCAGACACCAAAGCCGAAGCCCAAACGCTGCAGTCAGTGATCGAAAACGGGCCGGCGAGCCATTATGAGTGCACCACGGCCATAGAACAGCCATGACAAGACGTTCACGCCGTACATGCAGATGTGTACGAACTGATGGCTAGCAGACAACACCATGATCAGTCGACACTGAACGTTCTTCTGATGAGAACTCCGCCCAATGTCAGGGAGCATTTAGCTCGAACATTCACCGCAAAGTGTTTTATGAACTTGCCCATTATTGTTTCAGTAAATTGAGCAGGACAGACTGGTCGGCAGCGTCAAGCAGCCTTCACGTAGCGAGGGCCACGTGCGCTGAGCTGCACCCGGGTCCCCCTTATGACGTCACGCGCGAGAGGGCGCCACTCGGGGGTCTCGGGGCGAATAGACTTTGTTGCATGGTTACGTTTCCGAACCTGGTGACTGCATGGGATGCCTCACGAAAAAAAATGCTTGAGACCAGTCACGTCTGTGCAGCTCATGAACATACTTGTTGCGAAAATATGATACACCAGCTGTTCATTATGCGCCAATTCTCACGGTGCAAACTACCTTGCGGAAATTCTGTTTGCAGGTTTTCGTACAATTATCACTGACTTTTCGCAAGCAGACACCCTGCCGAGGGTAATACCATTGCTGTCAATGGGGCTGTTATTTGTAGTTTTTGTTTGATGTATGACAATTATGACACAAAAAGAACAATAAATTGAAATGGACAGTACAGCAGCGGTGGCACCAAACCCACAATGTTCGCATTGCGCGAAAGTTTTAGCAACTTTCTTACTTGAATACGCAAAAACGACGTTTTGTAAAAATGGCTCTGGAACAAAACTGCCCATTTAACGCTAATTTGAAGGCGTGCATTTCAGTATGGTGTATTTCTCTATAAATCAGGTGATAGAGTAATGCGCGGAATATAATCAAAGCCTACATATCGCCTTCATAGGTTACGAGAGGCGAAGTCAGTTTTTTGGAGGTGGGGATACACTTTTGGTTGTTTGGGATTTTGAAAGTTTTGCAGATATGTTGTCATACCTTATATGCTGTCATAATACTAGATATTCTGTCATAATTCAGCAGCGATGGCGTAGTGGTAAAGCATCAGTCTCGCATGCAAGAGGTCCGTGGTTCGAATCCCGGTGCCGGACAATTCCCAACCAGATTAAAAAAAAATCCGCGTGATGATGGAATTGTGTAAAAAGGCCTGGGGTGCAGCCTCATGGGTGACCACAGCAAGCAATGCACTCCCTCACTAGAGCAGGATTGGCCACCCTGGTGTAGTACTTGGCCACTACCTCCCACATGAATACACCAATTAACCCTCGGCCCTCAGTCCCCCGAGGCTGCGAAGCAACTGACCAAGGCGGCGGTCAGACCTGCGACGCAGCGGAGGGTGCTAAGAATCTCTGGGTCCGGACAGGGCGCCATTGGAATCTGAACTCGGCTACGTATAACGCTAGAACTTTATCTAGTGAGGCGAGTCTAGCTGTACTGTTCGAGGAATTAGAGGGTGTTAAATGGGATGTAATAGGGCTCAGTGAGGTTAGGAGGCCACATGAGGCTTATACAGTGCTGAAGAACGGACACGTCCTATGCTATCGTGGCTTAGCTGACAGAAGAGAACCGTGGGTGGGGTTCCTTATTCATAAAACTATAGCTGGCAACATAGAGGAATACTATGACATTAATGAGAGGGAGATATGTATCGTAATTAAGTTTAATAAGAGGTACAAGATGAAGGTGGTACAGGCTTACGCGCCTACATACTGCCATGGTGATCAACTGGTTGAACGCTTCTACGAAGACGTAGAATCAGCAATGAGTAAGGTAAAGACACAGTATACTGTACTGATTGGCGACTGTAATGCAAAGGTAGGCAAGAAGCAGGCTGGAAATCATGCAGTTGGGGAATATGGCATCGGCTCTAGAAACGCCAGAGGGGAGTTACTAGTAGAGTTCGCAGAACGCAATAATTTACGGGTCTTGAATACCTTCTATAGAAAACGGGCTACTCGTAAGTGGACGTAGATGAGTCCTAATGGCGAAACTAAAAATGAAGTAGACTTCATAATGTGTGTCCACCCGGGCATTGTACAGGATGTGGAAGTAGTTAACAAGATACGATGTAGTGACCATAGAATGGTAAGATCTGGAATTCAACTAGACTTGAGGAAGGAACGGCAGAAACTGGTACGCAAGAAGCCGAATAATGAACTAGCTCTGGGAGGGAAAGTACAAGAATTCAGAGTTTCACTTCAGAATAGGTACGCGGCTTTAACCGAGGAAACCGACCTTAGCCTTGACGCAATGAATGATAATCTGACTAGTATCATTAAGGAGTGTGCAGTGGAAGTCGGGGGTACAGTCGTTAGGACACTGGTAAGCTATCCCAAGAGACGAAAAACCTCATTAAGAAACGTGAAGCCATGAAAGCCTCAAATGCAACAGACAAAGTAGAGCTGGCGGAGCTTTCGAAGTTAATCAATAGGCGTAAAGTAGCCGACATAAGAAAGTATCATATGGAGAGAATTGAGCATGCTCTAAAGAACGGAAGAAGCCTCAAAGCTATGAAGACAAAACTGTACATAGGCAAAAATCAGATGTATGCATTAAGGGACAAGGAAGGCATGGTCACAACCAATAGGGATAGAATAGTTGAGGTAGCGGAAGAGTTCTACAGAGATCTGTACAGCAGCCGAGGCAGTCAGGATGACAACATAAGAAGCAGTAATAGCCCAGAGGAATCTGACATCCCACCAGTATTGACAGGAGAAGTAAAGAAAGCCCTAAAGGGAATGCAAAGAGGCAAAGCCGCTGGTGAGGATCAGGTAACATCAGACCTGTTGAAATACGGTGGAGAGTTTATGTTAGAAAAACTGGCCACCCTGTATACGAAGTGTCTCTCGACGGGGAGGATACCAGAATCTTGGAAGAATGCCAACATCACCTTGATCCATAGGAAAGAGGACGTCAAGGACCTGAAAAATTACGGGCCCATCAGCTTACTGTCTGTTGTCTACAAGTTATTAACAAAAGTAATTGTAAACAGAATTATTACGACATTAGAGTTCAATCAACCAGAAAACCAGGTAGGATTTCGTACAGGCTTCTCAACAACAGACCATATTCATACTATCAATCAGGTGATAGAGAAATGCGCGCAATACAACCAACCCCTATACATAGCTTTCATAGATTACGAGAAGGCATTTGATTCGGTGGAGACATCAGCAGTCATGCAGGCACTGCGGAATCAGGGCATCGACGAAGCCTATATAAACGTAATGGAAGAAATCTACAGCGGATCCTACAGCGGACATTGCATTGATGAGTAACGCGGGAGCCGAATTACAGCTCATGATTACTGAACTGGATACGGAAAGTAGAAGAGTAGGTCTGAAAATTAATATGCATAAAACTAAAGTAATGTGGAACAATCTTGGCAGAGAACAGCGCTTTGCGATAGGTGGCGAGACACTGGAAGTTGTAAAGGAGTACGTGTACTTTGGACAGGTAGTAACCGCGGAGCCGAACCATGGGAGTGAAATAACTAGAAGAATAAGGATGGGATGGGCTCATTCGGCAAGCATTATCAAATCATGAATGGTAATCTACCACTATCCCTCAAGAGGAAGGTACAGCTGCATCTTACCGGTACTTACCTACGGAGCAGAAACCTGGAGACTTACAAAGAGGGTTCAACTTAAATTGAGGACGACGCAGCGAGCGATGGAAAGGAAAATGATAGGTGTAACCTTAAGAGACAGGAAGAGAGCAGAGTGGGTCAGGGAACAAACGGGGGTTAAGGATATCATAGTTGAAATCAAGAAGAAGAAATGGATATGGGCCGGGCACGTAGCACGTCGGCAGGATAACTGGTGGTCATTAAGGGTGACTGACTGGATTCCAAGAGATGGCAAACGCGTGAGGGGAGACAGAAAATTAGGTGGGTAGATGAGATTAAGAAGTTTGTAGGTATAACGTGGCAGCAGAAAGCACAGGACCGGGTTGATTGGCGGAACATGGGAGAGGCGTTTGCCCTGCAGTGGGCATAGACAGGCTGATGATGATGATGATGATGATGATGCCATACCTTCGTGCTGCTTTCTGTGGATATGTTAGATATGTTTAGTGAAGATCTTGCTTTCCTTGCCATTTTGCAAGTTGGCTTGTTTCCTACGTGGCCGCGACTGCGCAGTTCGTTTGCGTTCACATCTTTTTATGTTTCATCTAATAAATATTTCAGTTGCGAGTAAGCGCTCCTTGTGTCTCCTTCTTCGTCCGGGTTTTTGCTCTGCTTTATCCATAGTGGAACCTTGCCAATTAGCCCAATTTTCGACCTTGCTACGAGAACGCACTTTACTGGGTCAAGATATCAGTAGCCATGCAGGCACTGCGGAATCAGGGCGTCGACGAGCCATATCTAAAAATACTGGGAGAAATTTAGAGCGGCTCCACAGCCACTATAGTACTCGATAAGGAAAGCGACAAAATTCCAATAAAGAAGGGTGTAAGGAAGGGAGACACGATCTCCCCAATGCTATTCACCGCGTGCTTACAGGAGGTTTTCAGGGCCCTAGATTGGGAAGATTTAGGTAAACGAGGTAATGAAGTGCACATTAGTAACCAGCGATTCACTGATGGCATTGCATTGATGAGTAACTCAGGAGATGAAGTGCAATTCATGATTACTAAATTGAACGAGGAAAGTAGATCGGTAGGTCTGAAAATTATTATTGTCACGTGGTCGTGACGTTGACGAAGGCAGCAGTCGGCGGGTTAGACGAAACTTTTTATTTGGGCGAACCTGTGCCCGGAAAACAAGCCACATTACTAGCAATACACGCTGTAGGCTGATAGCGGCGAACAGAGCGTCGACCGTCGATAAACTCAACCGCGACAAGGCGCGCCGGGAATTTATACATGCAGGATCGAACATTCGAGCCTTATAGCTGGTGGCCGCGTTAGTGCCAGAATAATTTCAGCTGTTCGTGTTTGCGCGCTCAAACTTATAAGAAGATTGTAGGCTCAGGGCCAAGGGTAGGCTGAAGCCCTCAGAAAGTACACCGAGGTAGAGCAAGAAAATACATCTTTACTGGGCGGGGTCCCGGGCTCGACTGTCGGCCGTCGTTCCGCCGTGAGCGCGCGAGCGCATGAGCCCGAGCTACGTATCGTCTTCCTTAAAGGCCAACTCCGGCAATTTTTTGGCCATGTCAAAATAATGGTGCTTTTATGTTCCTGAGACGCTCCTGTTACGGGCCCGACAGCAGAAATACTCGGCAAATTGGAGAATAATTTTAAATAAGCAAAAAAGCGCAACACCGAAACCGAAACCCGACCGAGTGTACTGTCTACGTATGACGTAGACGTTGTTACGAACGAACCGGAAGTCGTGCAAGGCATGCCGGTCACGCCGGCGCTGAGTATGAAAACTGTGACAGCCGGGACGAGCAGGCGCACAGTGGAAAGGTGAGCACGCCGCGCATCAGCTGTAATGTCGGCGACTGGCAGTGCCGCGTCTGATACTGACAGTGCCTCGGCCAGTACAGCAGACGGTCGCTGTAGCGGCCGAAGTTAGCGGTGCCCTCAGCTGCGTCACTTCCGCCGCCTTCCCAATACTAACGTCACAGACGCAATGTTGCCAATAATTGTGGGAAGCCAGGAGGGCGTTTGCAGGCAATCTTTAAAATTCATTTGCAAACAATCTGCGCATGTCTCAAGCCTGTAATTTGGCATAAATGACGGAAACGTGCAAAGCAACGTACTCAGCGAATTTAATGAGATCCATCGACCTCGAAAAATCGCCGGAGTTGGCCTTTAAGCCAGAGCGAAGGGCAATACCCACACTACCCCCTCCCCCTCGATGAGCAGGGGCTCATTCGTCAAAATCGAGCAGGTCATCGACTGGTGGCTGTGGTGGCCACTGATCTCCACTAGGAGGAGCTGGATGGCGCATCGAGCACGCGGGCGTCAAGCCACCGGAAGCCGCCGTTTTTGTCCCGGAAAAGAGATTTTCTCTTCTTTTTTTAAAGAAATACCTGCTTGTAGCGCCGGAAGCCGCCGTTTTTGTCCCGGAAAAGAGATTTTCTCTTCTTTTTTTAAAGAAATACCTGCTTGTAGCGCAGTAAACTGTACGAATCGACCGAAAAAGTCGTCAGGGAAGACATTTCACGCGTAAGTACCTCAAAGTTGCATTACTTTTTACGCATTTTGTCCGTTGCAGCACTCCGCCGTATTCGGACGGTGCCGGCACGGCGTCTGTCATCTTTCGTGTAGCGTTCGTCGGCGTCTAAAGCGACGCGTAATCGCAGAGTTTGAAAAAATAAAAAATAAAAACGATCATAACAACAGCTGCCACCCGAGAATATTTGAATTGCGCGACTGAGACGCACAGAAGACGCCGGCTTCCGGGACAAAAAGGGCCCCTTCCGGTTACTTCACAAGCGCCCGCCTCGCAGAGCGGGGATGCGCCGTCCAGCCTTTTTAATGGAGGTCAGTGGTGGTGGCACGTTGGGGGGTGGCACCGAGGGGGGGGGGGGGCTGGAAGGGCACCCTGCGCGAGGAGGTCCGGACGGGCCGAGCGAAGGAGAGCGACGGCGGCCTCGACGGTTGTTGGAGCTGGCGGTGGTTGCGGTGGTCGAGGGATGGTGTCCCGGATTGTTGCTGCAAGGAGGCGGCTGCGGTGGAGGGAGCCGTCCTGATGGGCGCGGCGGGAAATTTCTGGGACCCGGCAAATCGGACAAAGGATCCTGGTCTCCTCGGCCGTGTAGGGCTGTGGTGGCTCCATCAGGTGCCGATCCGACAGAAGGAGTCCGCGGAACGGCTCCGGCGCGTCGAGGGGTGGCTCGCCAAGTAGAGGGCGGGGCTGTATCTCCCAAGGTAGGCGCAACGTCCAGGCCACGGGATGGTCGGTGGAGTCGAGGACGGTCCATGTGGCGACCGCGCGGACACGGCCTCTCGATGGCGGGTAACAAGGCCCACGAACAGCGGGAGACCTGTCCTCCCAGGGGGCTGATCGTGAATGGGACCGGCGGGAGGACATCGGTGAGGGCCGCCGGCGCCGGGTACAATGCATCTGGAGAGCGCGCGGAGCATTGCTTGAAAGAGCTGGCATGCAATGCTACGAGGAGAACGTGAACTTGCTATCTTGCAGCTTCCAATGTTGAATGCGCCAGCGAGTGGGGAGTTAGGCGATATAAGGTTTAAGCTCGGAGACATGTATTGGTCCCATGAGTTTTCCGGTTGTGGTGTGTTTCAAACGGTACGATAAGTTACCAAGCTTTTTTGAAACGCTAAATGGAGCTTCCCACTTAGGTGCTAAGGATGCTGAGAAACCTTTAGATGCGTTGCTCAAATAGTGTGCACGGCGCAAAACTAAATCGCCGGGCGCGTACTGAATGTGACGACGGTGGGCGTTGTATTAACGCGCTTGCTCGAGTCTTGCATTATCCATTTGCTCGCGAGCAGCAACGACGGCATTGGAAAGACGCTTTCGCCGAGCTTCTGTAAAAGTACGGGTGTCAGGGTAAGACGGATGCGATGGTACCAGGTTGTGGCTTAATCGACATGAAAGCTCCCTCCCGAAGTTAAGAAACGCGGGTGTATAACCCGTGGACCTATTGACCGTCGTACGCGTAGAAAACGCCATTTCTGAGAGGTTAACATCCCATTGCGTATGTTCCGTAATGTTCGCCCTGAGCATCGCCTTCAGGTTTCGATTAACGCGTTCGATGATATTAGCTTGTGGGTGATATGGCGATGACTTTTTGAGTTTGATGCCCAACGCTGAACATGCCTTGACAAATGTACGACTAGTGAAGTACGTGGCGTTGTCCGTTATTAACTGTGGTGGAAAACCGAACCGGGAGAACACATCGAGAATACAACGCCAAATCCTGCGCGAAGTTAGTACGCGCAAGGGGTATAACTCGACCCATTTTGTAAAGTGGTCGGTAACCACTAACAGTTAGCGGTTGCTCCTAGGTGTACGGGGAAAAGGACCCGTTACGTCACACGCGACGATTTGCCAGGGACTTTGGCTAAGTATTGGCTGCATCAAGCCAGGTTGGAGTCCACCACGTGGTTTCACCCGTTGGCAGACTGGGCAGCTTCGCGCGTAACGTATGGCGTCCTTCAGCATGGATGGCCATGTGGCAGTCTGACATAACTTATCGTAAGTTTCGCTGGCAGAACTGTGACCGGCTAAAGCGGAATCGTGAAAGCATCGAATGAAGTCCCTCCTGAGTCGCCTGGGGACGAAGACACGAAAGGGAGAAGTACCGTCATCCTCGTCGACGTGGGAGATGTAACGTAGGAGGAGGCCGTTGTCAGCAAGGACATAAGAATCGAACTCACCACTTGGTTGCGCTTTCAGGTCAGCTAAGTGGCTGAGGATCCGTTTACACAGGCCGTCGTTGCGCTGCACCTCAAGGAGACGCTGCCTGCTGATCAGGGGCCCCACTGAGGATCTGTATCCACGGCAGCAACAAGGGAGTGATTCTCCTGTGAGGAAGGCTCGGGCAAAGGCGCACGAGAGAGGGCATCAGCAACTCTGTTTTGCGCACCACTTCGGCGCTCGGCAGTGAATGATATTTCTGCAGCGTTAATATACAACGAGCTAGGTGGCCTGCAGGATTCTGTAAACGCTGCAACCAAGTGAGCGCCATGTGGTCCGTTTGTACTGTAAAAGAGGCACCATCCAAATACCTGTCAAATTTCTTGAGTGCGAATACGATCGCCAGACACTTCCTCTCAGTGAAAGTGTAGTTTTTTTCAGCTGGCGTTAAAGTGTGACTTGCGAACGCAACTGTCCGTAATAGATTATCGAATTCTTGTAACAATACAGCACCGAGACCGTAGTCGCTGGCGTCTGTTTGCAGTACGAAAGGCTTGTTTAAGTCGGGGAGCTTTAGAGATGCGGTCTCCGCAATTGCACTGATGAGAGCTCTGAATGCATTTTGCTGATGTTCACCCAAACTCCATTTCACACCTTTCCGAACTAGTTGATTCAACGGTACGGTTAGCTCAGCACAGCGTGGTATGAAAGCTCGATAAAACGCAATCATTCTAAGAAAACGATGCAGACTTTTAACGTCGTGAGGGCACGGGTATTCGGAAATGGCACGAAGCTTTGCGTCATTTGCGACCGTCGTCAACGATAAAACCAAACAAGTCAACCCTGAAGCACGCTAGCTGAACCTTTTTACGGTTTACAGTGAGTCCTGCTTTCTGCATCTTTTGAAGAACGATGGAAAGATGTTCTAAATGTTCTTCGAAATTTCGCGAAAAAATGACATCATCCATATATGCCATTGCGAACTTACACCGCGTGTCATCGAGAACAATGTCCATGAGGCGTTGAAAGGAGCTAGGGGGAATTCTTCAAGCCGAATGGCATGCAGACAAGCTCGAAGAGCCCTTTATAGCATGTAAATGCGGTCTTAGGGATGTCGCTGGGTTTCATCTCGATTTGAAGGAAACCGCGAGAGCAATCGAGTGTTGTAAACACTCGTGCACTACCAAGGCTTGACAATATTGATTCAATCGATGGAAACGGATAGGCATCCCGAACTGTAGCCTCATTTAAGCGTCTATAGTCTACGCACAGGCGTGAAGTGCCATCTTTTTTGGCGCCAGAGCGATAGGAGACGCCCAAGGGCTTTGTGACGGCCTCACCACGCCGGTGTCAATCATCTCCTGCCCGCTTGTGGACGCTCAGTGGTCTGGGGTTGCAGCTCCGAGCGCGCGTGTCGCCTGTGTCGATGCGGTGACGCAAGACAGGAGTACGGCCAGGTTTCTCCGTGAACATGGCTGCAAACGGCTCCAGTGCGCGCACGAGCTGTCGTTTCTGGGTATCCTGAAATGGACTTTTTTCGACGGTTTCGATTATCTTAGGTGGCAATGCAGTGTTGCCGAGGAACGCGATCGAGGTATGCACGTGCTGAAGGGAAAATGACGCTGGGACGAAGTGACGCAATTCACTTGCGCAGGTAATTCGGAAGCCGCCGCTTGCTAAGTCCAAAACGACGTTTTCACGCCCGATAAAGTCTCGACCCAGTAGCATAGCTACTGCCAGTCCCGGGCAATAAATGAAACGCTGTCTACAGGTCGTGCTCGCAAAGGAGAGATGGAGACGCACTGCAGCTCGTGCCGTTATTAATGCTCCGTTAGCACTTCTCAAGCGCGTGTTGCATTGGGCAAGTTTTACGTTGCGCATCTGGCACAGGCGAAAAATGTCATCGCCAATGAGAGAGACGCTGCCACCGGTGTCCAAGAGTGCGGGTATGTCCGCGCGCAAAGCGTGTACCCTGATGTAGGGTACTTGACAAGAGCCAGCAGAGCCAGTACGTTCGACGCGGCAAACGGATAAAAGGTCGGTTTGCTCACCCTCGGTAGGTGTGGCCCTGGGCGATGTGGGGGAGCTGATTACCACCGCGGGCCGTGGCCGTTTCCCTGGTTGGAAACGCACCGGGTCAAAGGCGGCATGGGACACTCGTTTCGGTAGTGTCCACGATGACCACATCTGTAGCATGAGCCAGCCTGGTTCATGTCTTCCCTATACCCTCTCGGTGCCTGCGGGCTATAAGCGGCACGAGAGAGACCTCCGGCGTTCAGAGGACTTCGTTGCCGGTCTGAGGGAGCGGACCGGTTTGGTGGCAGGGGATCGTCGGTCGGGGAAGCTCTGGAGGTCCAGGACCCCTGCCACCGCGGAGTTTCCGCCAGTAGGGCCAACAGAGCTGAGCTCTCTGTCAGGGCCCGCCACGAAAATTCGCGGCTGGGGACAGTGCGACGGCACTATCCCAGTGTGTGTCTCCCACCAGGCACAGGCTGGCTCGAGAACAACGTCGGCAGGTGGTGGGGGCGTATAGTGCTGCTCCCAAAAGAGCGTCTCCGCAATCTGCCGAGCGAAGCCTGCAAGTTCCTCTAGGGAGGGAAATGAACGGCCAAAAAGGTATGGCCTAAAGCGGGGATGGCAGCGCCGCAGAACGTGTGAAACCTTGACGGTCTCGGGAGCGGTGGGATCAGCCCGACGGAACAGCTCCTGCATTGCCCGAACATATTCTCACAGACCCTCGTCTGGATGTTGCGTGCGGGCATCCAGCTCACGCCGCATACGGTAGTCGTAGTCGACCGGCAGGAACTCTGCTCGGAATGCCGCGACAAACTGGTCCCAGGATTGGAACGGGGGCTGGAGACGTCGCCATCGTTCCGCGGCACCTGTCAGGGCAACGGGCAGAATCTGCTGTAGCAAATGGAGCTCCGAGATGCCGTGAACGGATCTGTAAACGGAGAGGTCGTCGAGAAAATCAGTGACCGAAGCCCCTGCGGCTTGCCCGGTGAACGTTGGAACATCCAACTTGGGCAGGGCCGCCGCGGGCTGCGTGCGTGCGAGAGCGTCGCGCACTGGAACAAAAAAGGTAAAAATGTCCGCGAGCCAAGCCCGGACGGTCTCGAGAAGAGGCACGGGTGGATCCCGAGACGATGAAGCAGTCCCGCCAGGTGATGGCTGCTGACCACCGGTTTTTGCCGCGCCATCAGCCCCCGCCTCGTCCCCGACTCCAAGCTCGTCCGCATCGGTCCTCGAGGCTGCTCGGCGAGTCGAGCGGGTGTCCATGGTAAACAAATGTACTCACGCAAGACGAGGCTGCAAAGAAGATCTTGAAACACACCACAACCGCTAACGAGAAAAAGGAAAAAGACTCGCGAAGAAAAAAAACTAAGCCTGCCACATGTGGACCTCCGTGTCCCTCTCCGAGAACTACCAGCCGGCCCCACGTTACGGGCGCCAAATGTAGGCTCCGGGCCAAGGGTCGGCTGAAGCCCTCAGAAAGTACACCTAGGCAGAGCAAGGAAATACACCTTTACTGGGCGGAGTCTCGGGCTCGACTTCCGGCTGCCGTTTGCTTGCTTGCTTGCTTGCTTGTTCGTTGCATTTGGCTCACACCCACAACGGGGGATTGGCCAAGAAGCCGGCGGTTACAGTCAGTTAGAACATTGGGTTAAAAAAACCAAGGAAAGGCACAAGTGGCTTTTTTTCAAGTAGAATAAGGCGAGTAAATAAGATTTTGTTTTGGGGAAGGGGGGATGAGAAACAATAAATTGATAAACAATGGATTAGCAAGGTAATTTCATTGTGTCAATCAGGAATTAGCAGAGGGCCCCGCAGACGTTCCTTTTACTGAATTCCAATGAAGCAGCCCCAAAGGAGAGGATATTTAGAGTACTTAGTGGTGTTCCTAATTTTTTGAATAAAATTTCAAAGCATTTTTTCCTTTGATTTTTAAAACGGTGGCATCTTAGTAGATAATGGTCGATATTTTCGGGTTCGTTACAGTTGGGACACAAAGGGGATGGGACCAGACCAGACCTGTTTAAGTTGAAATTAAGCGGTGGAATACGACATCTTCATTTAGTGATGGATACTTCCAATCTACGCGTGGGACACCATTTATTATCCCATGCAAAATGAAAGTGCTAATATTCTGAATTCGGTATTTTAATCTTTTCTGAATCTTCAAAAAGAGAAAATTTTCTGAACCTCGCCGCTGTGACACAAGCTGTAAGAGGCATAACTGACAAAAGTGGGCCTTCAAGGGATACTCTCGCGAGTGAGTCAGCCATCTCGTTTACAAGTATTCCACGATGACCTGGAACCCATATCAACCTCACTAGGCGAATATTTATGGGGATTAATGATCTGAATGTGTTTAGAATAACTGACTCCGAAGTTGAAGTGAGGGATGAACACACAGATAATGAATCAGTCACTATAACAGCTGTCGAATGATTTGCCGGAAGTTTTTGAAGGGCTAAAATAACTGCTGTTAACTCCGCTTCAAATATAGGATTATAATCTGGAAGACGTAAAGAATATGACCAAGGTAACGATTGGGAGAAGATACCCACACCTGCTCTCTTATCATTCATGGATGCATCTGTTGCAATTACATTATTAATTCCTAATTGTAAGAGGTGATCTTCTAATGCGCCAATTACATACTTAGAGGGCAAGAGTTTGGCATTTGCTGGGAATATGCCGTCGAATTCTATTTTTACATTGGATATGGATTTATATAATGGAATGATTTCGGATATATTAACATTTAGGGGTTCCAGTGATGTTTGAACAAACAAAATCTGAGGTTTATGGAGAAGGGACCAGTGCTCATTGAAAAAAACACTCGATTCAGCAAAAAATACGAATTGCAACCGTCTTGGATTAGACTCAAATAATTTTAAATATGTTTTAACTGTCAAAATACGAAATCTGCAAGCAAGAGTCGGTACCCGAGCTTCTTGATACAAACGCTATTAGCTGTAAATTTAGGAACACCAAGACAACTCCGAAGAGCTTCGCGCTCTAAGAGAATCAAAGGATTAATCTTGTATGCTGGCCCACCAGAAAAAAAGCACGCAACCGAATTAAGAATCGGGCGAACGCACATACGGTAAATGATGATCAGAGTATCTCTGCGTAGCCCGGAACAGAGCCGACTAAGTATTGTTATCATTCCAACAGCGCGTGTAGCCTTAGCTTTAACATGTTCAATGTGACTACGCCAGCTCAGTTTTTCATCATATATTACTCCCAGATATTTAATACAGTCCACTTGGGGAATTCTTTCTTGTCGGTAGTGAAGAGAAATATTAAGAGGCATATTTAGAGGAAAAACAATTGTGGCACTTTTGGTAAGGTTTAGTTTCATTCGAATATCTTCAAACCAGGAGTCTAATGTTGCTAAATATGATTGTAACGTTGAATGGAGTAAATGTATGTCATAATCAGATGCGAAAAACGCAATGTCATCTGCGTATACATACACTTGTACCTTATCACAGTGGAATCGAACTTAAGAAATTAAATAAAACAGGCGAAAGAACAGAGCCCTGGGGAACACCTCTCGTTTGACTATACTTAGACGTAGAAACGCCTCGTTGGGAGCAATAAAATTTTCTATCTTTTAAAGATTCGTACAGCCAATTTGTAATATATTGCGGAAAACTTAATTCGTTTAGGGCACTGAGGAGAATGGTATGTTCAACGCTATCATATGCCTTGGCTAAATCTAGGGTTACTAAAGCCGATAATTGTCGTCTGTGCCAGGCAAGCTTTATACGAGCCTCTAAATCGACATGCGCAAACCATATCGAGCAACCGGGTCGAAATACAATCTGGCACGCGTTCAGTATTGCATTATCTGTGATAAACTTCATAATTCTTATGTATAGAATTATTTCTATTAATTTAACGACATGGTACGTTAGAGCGATGGGTCTAATGTTGTCTATCTGCATTCCCGCTCCCTGTTTTTTAAGAAGGGGAACAATTTTTGCGAGTCTCCAGTCAGGAGGAATCCAGCTATTTCTAAGGGACTGCTTGACGACGTTAAAGGGATACTGAACAAAATTTTCGCCGCCGAGATAAATGGCCCAATTGAAAGATTGGGTGCTGAAATTTGCTGAAACAACCTTCATTTCAGCCAGAGACTAGCAGAAAATAATGAATTTAATGCATTTTTCGCAAATTGGCGCTAGAGAGGAAGTGACGCGAAACTCGGCGGATACTGACTCGCCAACCGTGCTCGCTGCAAAATCGCTTACCAATCGACATCGCAAGCCGCCACCCGCTGCCGCGCGTCTCTCTCAAAACGTGTTCTCATGGTCGGGAAGGTGTTCTTGAGAGAAGTGGAGAAAGGGAAGTGGGAAGGCAGGAGAGAGCGTGCCGGTTGCCCCTCTCTTGCTGGAGCATTCGACGTCACGGCCGTCGACAAGCGCACTGGCGTGCAGCCGCCGCGCTCTCACAATCCACTAAAAATACCGCCAACTGCTCGAAATTACGTGAAATAAACGCTGTTTATAGGAACAGTCGTGTCGTCCGAGTCGAATGCAAGTGTTTTCGTAGCTTTTTCAAATTTTTTTTCAGTATCCCTTTAAGAAGATCGTCTGGAGAAATATCAAATAATATCTTTAACACTTCTGACGTAATTCCATCTGGGCCTGGAGCTGGATTAGGGAGAAGGCGAATGACATGCGCAAGTTCTTCCATATTTACTTCGATAAAATCGTTCACACATGAATGCTTTACAAACTTTAGTTGTAATTGTAATCTAAATCGCTTTTCAAGGCCTGATACAATTTCAGTTAATAAATCTGCCAATTCCTTAGGTGAAAGAATAACCGAGTCAATGTTTACGGACGCTGCAATAGCCTTACAACTACGAAGAAATCTAAACAGAGCTTTTTTATTACCACTCTTGGATAGAAAATTATATCGTTTTTCGTCATATTCATCTTTCGCTAATGATACTGTTCTTTTAAACTTAGCTTTAGCATACAAATAATTTCGCCAATTAGTAGGACTTTGGTTTGTAAGAAGTTTCTTCCAGGCAGCTTTTCGGCGTCTATAATCTCTTGCACAATCCGAATTCCACCATGCACACAGTGAATTTCCTTTTGCTGACGATATAGTGAACTGTGATTTTGTTATGGTACGTTTTAAAACTGAGCCAATACTCATAGCTTTTACATTTCTCTCCATACTAGGCAAGGATGACAAAGTAGACTAATTTATTTTTAAATTTAGAGTAGTTTACAAAATTTTGCGCCTGGCGGTCTATCGATAATACTGGGATCTTGACTTCAAATACAAGTGGACGGTGATCACTACTTGTAGCAGTATCAAGCACAGTCCAAGACGAGACGAAAACGTTTGAGCTAGCGATAGTTAAATCTAAGACGGATCTCGAGGTACATCGAACAAAAGTGGCAGCTTTGGAATTTAGACATATAAAGTTGTTTGTGCTAGTCCAGTCCCATAACCGTTTTCCCGGTGTGTCTGTGCGGAAACCCCACGACACATGATGAGAGTTGAAGTCTCCCGCAAACAGAATGTTCTTTTGCAGAAGCTCAGAGTGACATCAAGAGCGCTTTCATCTTGTATCCCAGCCGGAAAATAGTTATTAACTATGGATAGTGGAGCGCAGCCAGGAAGGTTTAATTCCACTACGAAAACTTCATAGTCAGACGATATTGCTTTATAAGCTATCTTCGCTCTATGGCAAAATTTTGAAGAAATGAAAACAGTTAGTCCTCCACCACGTGAGTTTCTGTTCAATCGAAAGCATTGATAGTTCTTTAAATAAAAGTTCTGATCAGCTGACAACCAAGTTTCTTGTAAAAGTACGTCAGGAGGTTGCTGAGAAATAAGGTATAATAAACCTGTAGCTGCAGAGAGAATTGAGCGGCAGTTCCACTGAAGCACCCTAAGACACCCTATGATGATGATAGACGAGCAGCGGAAACTGCCTGCTCTAATATACTTTCTTTCAACAGGTCAGTCCTAGTCACGGATTCCCTCACATACTTCTTTGTGATTCCCTCACACACTTCTTTGTGATCGCACACTTCGGATTCGAAGAATTATGGAGCTTGTTAGTAGGCGATCTGGTGCGTTTGAGAATACGGGCATCCATATCGACGTCCCAATTGCCCATTGAATCTGAATCAGAGATGTAATCTTGATCAGTCTTCTGAGAGGAAGACGGCCCTGCTCCATAATTGGTGGGGGCAACAAGCTGATGTTCAGCAGGCTTTTTGATTGGAGCGATAGGAGTTTGGAAGCGCTTTGTGATCGTCTCAGAAACACCAGCCAACTGGGGAGATATAACTTGAGTCAATGAGTCGGAAAGATTTAGTAGAAATTTTTCGAGAACCTTTTCTACCGCCTTCTCTACCCCAGCTGAAATGGAGTGGAAAAATATTGCGTCCATGCCCAGAGGCTGACGGCCTGTTACACCGGCATATCCCCGTGTCCTGCTTTGAACTTCTGCTAGAGCTTCTCGACGAGAGCATCGTCTCCTTTCAATAATTTCTAGCACCTGAAGTTCTCTCGATATCGCAGGGCAGTTAGGATTTTCAGCAGAGTGATTTGGTTTGCATAAGCAACATGACTCATTGCCTGACTGGCACTCATCAGTACTATGTTCGGCCCCACAGATGCGGCATCGAGTATCAGAACGACAATCGTTGACACTGTGTCCATAACGCCAGCATTTGGAGCACTGTAAAGGAAGAGGAGCTAGAGCTTCGACCCTGTAGATAAGCGGCCATGCCTTGATCTCCGAAGGGCGATTTGTCCCAGAAAATGTTGCGATCACTGTTTCAGTAGGGACTTTCGTATTGTCTACTTGTCTGGTACAGCGGTACACAGAAATTACTCCTGCAGAGGAAAAATGTCCAAGACTTCTGCTGGACTTAGGCTTGTGTCTACTCCGCGGACTAAACCTTTGCAACATGCTAGCTAAGGTGGGATAAAACAGCTCACCGGATGTGAGGCAAAAGTAGTACACTTCAGTAGGTCTCGAATACAAGCCTGGTCTGGTGAACAGCATAAGATCCCCCCGCGTCCAAACTGACGAACTTCGGTTATCAGTAGGGAATGAGGAGTGAGCCCACGAAGTTCTGTCTGAATGGACTTAAGGTTCTTCATACGGATAAATCCACCATTGGTCGGCACCAAAGCAACAAGAACGCTGCGGTTTCCATCGCGGAGAAACAATTCCAAGGGCAGATCCTGAGGGGAAATAGAGGCAGACCAGAGGGAAGCCCTCTGGCCCGGAGAAGAGACAGACATCAAAGAAAACGGGAAGTTACACTTAAATGATGTGTGAAGTGAAGTTACACTCAAGACAAATATGAAAGGAGAGGGAAATCATATAAAAATAACCGCCGGCTACTTGACCGCCACCCTGGAAACCGTCAACACTAAGACAGGCAGCACGACATGGCGCACCGGTCGACGAGCTTAGGACAGGTAGTAACCGCGGAGGGGAACCATGAGACTGAAGTAACTAGAAGAATAATGGGGTTAAGCACATTGAGCAAGCATTCTCAAATGAATGGTAGTTTGCCACTATCAGTGAAGAGGAAAGTACATCACAGCCGTTCCGCCGTGAGCGCGTGAGCCCGAGCTACGTATCGTCTTCCTTAAAGGGACACTGAAGCACTTTTTAAAAAAAATGACTTTGGAATGTGTAATCATAGTTTGATCCTTGCAGAATACGAAAACCAATGTAAGAGTTCACAGAAGTGAACGCAAATGGCATTTCTTGGCAAAAAAAGAGCGGCTGCAGCCGCAGGGCTTTTTGAACTGCTGAGCGAAGGCGGTGACGTCAACTTCGGTATGCTGCGTCATCGGCGCCATCAGCTCTGTAAAAACATGGCCTTCGCGATCAGTTCCGTCAACGCGCGCAGCCAGAAGTAGTCACGGAGGCCACGGCTCCGCCAAAACCACGGTGGTAGAATAAAACAGGTGACCCATCGAGCGCCGCGAGCGCGTCGCCGTACTGCTCGAGTTGCTCGCGGCCGCCGCTAGGTTCGCGACGAGTTTTTGGGCCGAAAGACGCGCATTGCAAGCTCTCGCTGGGCTGTGCAAACCGGTTTTTCTAGCTAACTTTGTGGCTTTACACGGTTGTTTATGCTTTTACTAGCTTGTAGTGGCTGTCTGCCAGCTTCGACCGCAAAAGTGAGAGCGCCAGGCTTTATGAAGCTTAAAATTTTTAAATCCGCGCGGGTAGTCCCGATATGACTGTCACAGGGTGCCGATTACAAGAGACGCGCGCATATTTTTTTTTTCGAAAGCGTGTAAAATTCTACCGGCGAGTGTATAGAGTAAAAAAAAAAAAAGCATTTGGTTTTCACGCTATCGTATGTATGTCGGAGGACAGTAGCTGGCGGTCTTTTCGTGGAATTGCATTTCTCCACAACTGCAGTCGCTTTTCGTCTTTCGGCGCGGAGAGAAGACACCGCTTTTCTTTGCACGTTTTGTAGTCAGATTTGAAATTTCGAGCGAAGCATTTTCGTCCCATGGTGGTCGCCGCATCAGCGGCACAGATCGAGCCACCGTGGTTTCAGCCGTGGTTCCAGCTTACAAAGTGAGCGGAAACACCGATGCGGTCGCGCGCGTTGGTTTGACAGAGCGCAACAAACGCGACGCGCAGAGCGGATCTCAAGCCGTGGGATCACCTAATCACGACCACAGTGATCTGGCCGTGATCATGACTCGAAGGCTGATTGCGACATTGCGACGCTGGTTGCGTCGCATAGGTACGCTCTTGCTCTTCGGACGCTTGCACCCACGGACGCTTCCGCATTTATCGAAGATGACCAAGCAGAAAGGAAGAGACGCGGCTGCAACGCTGGTTGCGTTGCATGCTTTCATTAGTGGCGCGTCCGTTCTAAGCGACGGCAACTCTTCAGTGTTGCTCTAGGCCTCTCTGGTGTGATAAATACACCGTGGATCTCTTTCTCAAAAGTAAAAGATGTAAATTGCAGTTTAAATGCTCGCGACGAAACTGGCCACATGCTTTCAAATGCGCCGGAGCGGAGATATCGGCCCAGAGTATACCTGCTGCCACCTTGCGCAAAAGCGGCGGTAACTCGAGCACCTCCGTCACACGCGTGGCGCATTGGCGGAGTGGCGCGTCGGGCCACCTGTTATTCTACCACCGTGGCCAAAACTACCGACGATGACGTCGTTCCGGTCACGCGCACACTTTCGGCGCGTTCGCGTGGGCGGAGCAAGACGAACTTCTCTTTCGCGTGTTTTAAAGCTCCTGCTGCCACAACAGCGAAAAAAATTACGCCATCGTCGACAATAATGTTGGTCCTTGTTAACAACGAAGTTTTACCGAATTGTGAAACCACTTCAGCATCCCTTTAAGCCAGAGCGAAGGGCAATACCCACAAGATTCTAACATAATCTGGCGCCGAATTCACAAAACTTCTCTTTCGTAAGTGCGTTTTCCCATTGGTCAGCCGGCTTCGCTAATGATATGTCCGACATCGTGATTGGCTGAAATATTCTCTTATGAAAATTTTAGCGTAAGATGTTTTTGTGAATACGGACCCTGGAAAGTTCCAAGATATTAGGGCGCGGCTTGCGCAATGCAGCGGCTACGCGTGCAACAGACTTGTTAGATAAAAATAATAAAAGAAGCGTGCGTGGCATTATGCAGAAAACTAAAGTAATGTGCAACAGTCTCTGAAGGGAACTGCGCTTTGCGATAGGTAGCGAGGCACTGGAATTTGTTAAGGAATACGTCTACTTAGGGCAGGTAGTAACCGCGGAGGGGAACCATGAGACTGAAGTAACTAGAAGAATAATGGGGTTAAGCACATTCGGCAAGCATTCTCAAATCATGAATGGTAGTTTGCCACTATCAATCAAGAGGACGGTACATCACAGTTGTTCCTTACCGGTACTTACCTACGGAAGAGAAACCTAGAGGCTTTCAAAGAGGGTTCAACCTAAATTGAGGACGACGCAATGAGCAACGGAAAGGAAAATGGTAGGTGTAACGTAAAGGGACAAGAAGAGAGTATAGTGTGTCAGGGAAGAAACGGGTCTTAAGGACATCTTAGTCGAAATCAAGACGAAGAAATGGACATTCGCAGAGCATGTAGCGCGTAGGCAAGAACACCGCTGGTCATTAAGAGGAACAGACTGGATTCCAAGAGAAAGCAAACGCGCGAGGCGGAGAGAGAATGTTAAATGGGCAGATGAGAATAAGAAGTTTGTGGGTATAACGTGGCCTCTGCAAGCACAGGACCGGGTCGATTGGCGCAACATGGGAGCGGCTTTCGTCCTGCAGTGGCCGTAGTCTGGCTGATGGTTTCAGTATGCGCCAGTGGGGAGAGTGATTTTTCTAATAACGGGTATTCGCAGCGTCGAGACAGCTGTTCTCTGCCTGCTCACTTCTTCGCGGTCGGCAACTACTCGCCAGACAGACTCTTTCCCAGGGCAGTCGTATGCTAACATCGATGAGCGGAGCATGGCCGAAGGCATAAAGCGATAATTCCGCCCCTTTGTGTCTTAACAACAACGCCCAGTTGTTAAGACACTCGCCATCGGAAGACCCTGTGTGCTTTCAAAACGCTGCCGGTATCTCAATCGAGACCTTCGTGGAACTACTTGAGGCATATTTCAAGTCCGCAATCACACTTGTTGACGGAAAGTTTTATGTATAGAGCAGCGGTATTTGCATAGGCTCACGTGTGGCGCCGTACCTATCTGACATCTTTGTGGCGCCCTGCGGGCAGGCTATACAGAGATCCTTGCGGGAACGGCGTGTCGTTGGAATGTGCAGATACGTCGACGACTTCCTTACTATGTGCAACACCAACGACATGCGTTCAGTGCGTTAGGTCAAGGGCGACGTCTTTAGCGGCTTCAAAGAGCGTTGTCCCGACCTCAAGTTCACGTGGGAGCTCCCGAAGGACAACACGATTCGCTTCCTGGACCTGGTGCTGCAGTTTAAGCCCGGCCACGTTTGCTGGCGATGCGAGCCTCGCTCGAAGATAGGGTTGCTTTCATATACCTCCAGCTAAATTCATATGCCTCAAGGACCGTGAAGGGACTGTGAAACGAGCTGGGGCTTCTGCAGCTTTATTATGATCTGTGCGAAGGTTGTGCCACCATCAAATGTTTGAAAGTTTTGAAAGACCGACCCCTAGGCTATACTCCCAAGAAATATTGACCGGCATTTGTGAGACGATATCTTCAAAAGCTGAAAAGCAATAACTCCAGCAGAACCTCAGTGTTTCAAGACGATGCAAGAAAGCCTACTGCCGTGGTCCCTTACTTCCATGGACTAAGCCAATCCCTCAAGAAGGTCGCCAACAGACAAGGCCTGAGGACAGTGTTTTCGGGTCCCAACAAGGCTTCAACAATGTGCCATAAGATAAACACTGTCAAGAAGGAACAAACCTGTGGAAAGAGGCACTGTACGAAACACGCGCCGTGCCAACAAGCTGTCGTGTATCGCATTCCCTTATGGTATGGCCGGGATTATATCGGTCAAACTGGTCGATGCCTTAATGAACGGACAAGGGAACATGCTGCCTCATTAAAGACAACAGCACCTTGTGGACACCTAGCAGCTCATTGTAGGGACCACGCATGCCAGGCATATCTCCAGCAAGTCTCTGTTACAGCAAAAGGAGGCAACAAACTCAAGCGGGAGATAAAAGAAACCATAGGGATCGAGAGAGAAGGCAGCACGGGTGTCAGTGCAGCGTCAGCGGTACTGACGACAAAATAATTTTCGTATCTCGCTGACATGTAGTTCGTGTAAACGACACCAGGCGCCAATCACTGCTGCATATCTATCGGTGACTGTGCGTGTTTAGTTATTTATTTATCCGCGTACATAGAAATAAAATTTCGGTTGTTAGTACTGCGACGTCCCTGTCTGTGCTCTTTTTGCCCCTCGTTTTAAGTTCCGTTGCTCAAACCAGTGTTATTTTAACAAATCCTGCATTGCAAGTGTTTTCCTTTTACTTTTTTGTGTATTAGGTAACACGCATTCGGATGGTTCAGATATGTACACAGTATGCAAATGTGGAGGTGTAGCTCATCAAAAGAAAAGATGTGTAGCCCAGTTGTTAAGACATTCGCCATGAGAGCGCGGGTGCCTGAGTTCAAACCCCAGCAGCGCCAAGAAATTTTTTTCCTTTATACATTTTCTTTATAGCGACGATCTTCGTACGTGACAGAGGGACAGGCAATTATCTCGGAGTCACCATACGCATTCTAAAGAAGGAAAGAAAATCGGCGTGCAGATCATGTAATGATACCGACAGTTAGAGCGACGGCCGAGGACCGCAGAGGGTTAGGTCAAATGAGGAAAGGCGTAACATGGAACCAGCTCGCACAAGATAGGTTAACCCTTAAACGCCCATAAGGTATCTGTTGTAAGTACTAATGCAAGATTCTTTGAAAACGTTCTCGCTGACGTGTTTCCACGGGGAGAGGAAGGCCTTTATTGTGCTAAGCCAAGAAAAGCCGCACCGCCGTTTGGTGACACAAGGAGGGCAATGAAGGGCTTCCAGTGACCCTGTGGTAGAGCGCCTGATGCTGCTCACGTTATCACTGAGGTAGTATTGTCGCGACGAAAGTCGCCGCCCCTCAAGGCTGGCGCAGCACCCCTAATTTTTTTGTCAGCCATTTTTTCGCCAGCCATTTGGCGAGTTTTGTGTTGAGACCACACCGACACTGTCTATGAGACAGCCCATTTGAAAAGCTTCTGGTGCTTAAGTGCAGTTAGCGAAATAACCTTCTCAGCAAGACGGATCTTGTCTGTAAAGTACATGTATTAAATGTTGTTCATTAGTGATTCGAGCGAGACGCTTGACTTGCACGTTTCAATGCGCTGCAACATTATTCGTAATATTATTCACACTGTAAAGGGTAGAAAAAATTTTTCATTGCAAAAATACTTTAGGGCGGCCGATAGTGCGCTGATATGTTCGTCCACAATTTTTTACAATGGAATCTGACACGGTCGAACGCAAAATCCGGGAAGTTTGGCAAGGAATGGCCCTATTCTAAAGCTGTACTATCGTCGCTATATTATAGTTAATGAGAACATCTTGAGGGGCTAGTTGGAGCATTCCAGTAAACGATTGTAAACTGCGCGAAATTAGGACAACACGCAAGACGCACATGGAAGGGAAACAGGAGAGAGAGCAGGGACCATAACCGGTATCATATGGCACAGGGATGGGCACACAGAACGCCAAAGGGTCTTGTGCGGTATCATTACTTGTCTATAGGCGCTGGAAGACGCGCAAAAAAGAAACAACAGGTAGAGCGCAATATCTACTGGCCGTAGTAGCTTGCTGTGGCCGCGCTCTCGAGACCATCTACTCAGCTTAGAGCCGTGTAATGCCAAGCAAGTTTCGTAGTGTGTTGGCCACTGTACTTGATTGACCACAGACTTTCAGGAAGGCGGCTTGGTGGCACGCGCTTGCCAGCAACATGCGTTTCCTCGTGCTGCGTGGAAGAAGGAAGCAACGAAAAAGCCAATCATCCTTCCTTGGCTCTTCGCGTGACTTCTCGGTTTTGCTGGCACAGTCGACCGCTTGTTTCGCTTTTTCCACGGCTTCTTCGCATATTAAACAACTATCTAGTCTGGTCATAGGAAGAACAATCACAGCGGTTTGTCGGAATATAAAATTTTATGTGACCATGAAATACGAGACTGTTCTAGCTACGAAGCTGCTCTTTCCATTGGCGCGTCCTGGAGATGCAAATTCACAATTTTTGTTTCCATGTGAAGCATAAGCAGCTTACGTCTGCTCTAAGAGGACCCATTCATCGCTCTCTGGGGGGGTTATATGCGGTGCAAACTTGCAGTGTGTAGTGTTGCTGACTGGATCACGCGTACTCAGCATGTACCTGGATATTCTGTCGCATCTTCCAAGCTGTGTTACACTGAGTCGTTCAGCCGATAAACAATGCAGTTGTGTTTGTGGTACACGAACTTTTCTTTGCGAGTTGTTCTCTTGGCACGGCTACCTCCGCTGGCTTTGAGGGCGAAATCTGGTACGGAAAAAATGCATGTCTACAATGTTTCGCGTTCACATATGCAGGGTGTAAATAATAATATCTGGGGTTTTACGTGCCAAAACCACGATATGATTGTGAGAGACGCCGTAGTGGAGGGCTCCGCAGGTTTCGGCCATCTGGTGTTTTTTTAACGTGCACTGACATCGCACAGTAGACGGGCGTCTAGCATTTAGCTTCCATCGAAATGCGACCACTTCGGCTGGAATCGAACCAGCGACCTTCGGGTCAATAGCCGAGCACCATAACCACTGCTCCGCCGAGGCGGATGGCGTGGAAATGCACCTCCACGCGGAAGTCTGCACACGGGGCAGGAAGAGCCGATGAGGAACCTGCGCCGCGTAGCCGCCGGCCCAACAATAGCACAAGGTGAAGAGCGGGCCGCCCTTGGGCGCGGCCGGGGAGAAAGGCGCGATGGCCGCGTTTTCACGGACGAGCGAGCCGGACCCCAATCTGGGTGACGAGGCCGTGCCGCTTGTTCCGTGTTACTGCAGTCACGATAAACGAACTCGTCGCAGCAGTCACAGATGCGTATCCCACACGTCGTTACCTCCATGTTTTGTATAAAAATTACATCAACGTAAAGGTTTTTTTTTTTTAATTTCCGTGAGGCCCTTTCAGCCAAGCCGCAGTATTCTACCTTCGCAGAACGACAGTGACTCACTCGAGGTACCGCGGCAACATAAATACCGCGCACAGGTGAACATTCCTGTTACACAAAGGCGCCCGGGGAATAGAAGAGCCGTCCCGGTGACACACCAGGCTGGTGTTATTAATTCCGGGGTCGTTATTAGACGAGGGATTTTTTACTCATTCACTATCCACGAGGAATCAGGTAATTCTCTTAGTCCATATTGTTAACAGAAAAAAATTTCGTATCTCTGTCAATTATTCCGTGATACTCATGCGTAGTCGCGCCTGTTGTAGTCTTTGTGTTTTTGTTCCATATCTGTGAAGATGCATACGGTGAGCGGAAAGTAACTCCGCTTTAAGAATGGTTCATAATTTTTGCAATACTTGACCCATTTTAACGAAGCAAAAAGCATTTTTTCCTTACTGTCGCAGGATTTTTATTCACTGCTAAACTCCGCGTAAGCACCATCATTCACATTCTTTTTTTTTTTGTAAACGATTGGAGTTGTATGCGACACACTTCTGCAGATGTTCATGTGGTGCGTTTGCAAAAACTTGCTAAATTCGCAGCTCAAATTCATCAATACGCTTTTGGTGTGACTTGCAGATCAAGTCGCTTGGCGTCAGGACTGCTTGCAGGCCATTTTAGGGGGCGACGACGTCCTATAAGCAGCCTCCTGGAAAATGTGTCCCGAATAACGTATGGACCCACAAGTTTTGTCATGTATCCGATACCTCCAACGACACATATAATAAATTGTTTTGTTAAAATAGGCTGAACGCTATATAAGTTATAAGCAATTGTTAGTAGGGAGTTACTTTCCGCCGATATGATAGACGTTTCCTTCACTTGTATTCATGAGTTGGAAGTTAGCGTTTGTCTCCTTCAATATTTGGGTTCTTTTATGCACTAACGAACATAAATCTTAACAAAAAACAAACATGACTGATCCCTCCGTCAAAGGAATCGGTATAACACGAAAGTGAAACGTGCCTTCACGGAAGTAGTTGATGGTTTATTGTTTACTGGTATATGAAAGCTTGTACATACTTTATTGGTGTATTGGCAGGTGTAGCACCGTTTCACGTGGATGCGCACGCGTTGACGCCTAGCGCCATATCTTCATCTCGACGACTAACACCCACGATCATGATTTTACCCTTTGTGACAACTGCATATCGTGAATCCCGCGCAAAGATGGCACCAAGAAGCACATAATAAACACTTGTACTCGATATGTACTTCCTCAAAGCGTCGTCAATTGAGGAGAGAAACAGCACGGTGTGCGCTCCCGAGTTATAGGCTAACCTACGCCTGTGCTTATGCATACACTACCACACTGATCTTCAGCAACACGGAAAGCAGATGTCCTTAGCTTGAGCCGTGAACGCGCGAAGGCGTTCCTTTTCCCGTTGGCCTTTGTCTCACTCGACCAAGGCACGTCATTCGATAGACGGCATCATTGCCCTTCTGCGGCGCTTATTGCAGCAGTTTTATTAGTCGGTGCTATCGCACTCGAAGCAGTAGGCGGCGGAGAAACACGGTTGGTGCATGTGAAAGCTGCACTACTCCGACAACGAGCCGTGACACGCTAACAAGAAGCGAAAGGCAAGGAACGTAACATGCATCTAGGAGACAGACGGCGGCACCTCCCGCCTTCAGAGAGCACCTTGCGAGAGAGAATAAGGCGCGTTTGTGGAGCCTCGTGAATGTTCGCCAGTAGCATAGTCGGTAGAGCGCCGGGCGCCTATTGTCGCGGACCGAGGGGTCGTGGGCTCGATTGCCGGCGGCGGAACTTTTCTTCTAGTTTTTCTTTCTGATCCTTTAGTGTGCAAATTGCCGACATCATATCCGTGACTAAAATACGTCAGTCAAGTCTTGGCGGACCCTGACATAAAACTCTTTTGTGTTAAAAATTATGCTGTCTTTGCCCCTCTTGTTGCATTTCTCTGCCTTTGCCGGCATTGTTTGGTTCACAGGAAAGGGATTTCACCCGAGAATGCCTTATATAGGAAGATGCTGCGAGAAGCGCTCACAATGTGCGGCATACAGTTGTTTACAACCTCCTGGAAACTTGGTCGGCCACCTGCTCTCCGAAGAAAGGGAGGCAAGGAAAAACGGCGCGCAACGATTTCTTGGTCGTTGGTTTCCCCGATAAATATATTGTTTTTCTCTTCACTCCATGCTTGGCTTGAGGTTGTCTGCATTATTCGTGCTGGGAGAGTTAGAAGAAAAAAATTCGGCAGATCCCGCGTACCGTAGGAATCGCTGTCATGCGAAGCATGCGCGGGATTGTGACTGGCATAATTTTTCATGATGAGCGAAACGTTAAGGAATGACGCTAGAGAAATGTGGAAGTGGTATAAACACACTCATATGCTGAAGAGTCGCATATATTTTATATAACCAGTTGTTTACAGTTGCGTAACGATGCCAACAGCAACATGGGTGTTACCATCACCAGACGCGGTAAGCTGATATGTAGTGCTTATATTCTTCAATACTCGATAGCGCGAACCCGAACAGCACAAAGACGAAACACAAATGCACAGGACAGGCGTTACTCGCAACTAAGCTTCATTTAGCAAAGTTCTCCTGGATATACACACAGCCGAGTGGCACACGCAGGCGCACTGCACGTACGGTACAGTCACGGTTGCAGTTGTTAGAGTTGCGTTACAGTTGTTATGCTTATACTTATTTGTTATGATGGGAACGCACGCACGTTTCACGAACCCGTGTGTATGTGTAGAAGGGGTTCTTGACAGTTCTTGAACAAGGTCATTATCACCGTGATCAGTGAGCAGCAGCAGCTGGACCGGACTTGTTAATCGGATCCGTTCGTGATCGCGGCTACGAGAGGTCTAAGTGTAGTGAAGTGTGAGGTATAGCACAGCTGGTGGAAATCCTGGATGTCTCTTACGATGAAATGATCCATGAGGCCTGCTGTCCTGAACGTGGCAGCGAGGTCTTTTGATGCCCTGTCCACATCCAAGCCGTCTTTCACGCAGTATAAGAACCAGGCCTTGTTGGGTCTTGATAAGTCAATGATGAAGCCACCGGTAATGATAGAGGCCTGGTTCTCTCGGCAGATTTATTGTAGGAAGCATTGACCCCGGTTCTTGCGTAATCGACGTGGTCCACGTTGCGGACCACGTGAACGAGTGCATGGTAGTTGAGCGTCTTCAAGGGTTGTTCTGTCTTCAGCTTCCTCACTTTCCTTGTGTCCGCCACAGTGGTGTAGCGGTTACGGTGCTCGGCTGCTGACCCGAAGGTCACGGGTTCGATCCCGGCCGCGGCGGTCGCATTGCGATGAATGCAAAATGCTAGATGCCCGTGTACTCTGCGATCTTGGTGCACGCTAAAGAATACCAGATGGTCAAAATTAAAGCCCCAACAATTATTGTCACTTTCCTTGCGTGTCAATGTGTGTGTTCGCGTTTAATGTGTTGGTTGAGACTTTGTATCACCTGTGGCACATACCCGCATAACTTAAACTCTGGTATGCGGGTATGTGCCACACGTGACTGAGAGAAAGGGTTTCATGACGTACGCGACAGGCATTTTGCGTTATTCATGTCATGACCAATGAATCGCGTTCACCATGCACTGATCCCCTGCTATGCCAATTTTGGTATATTAGAAGTTATGGAGACGACCAGGAGAGCACCCAGACGTAGGCGGCTAGATAGATAGATAGATAGATAGATAGATAGATACGTAGATAGAAACGCCCAAAGTGCCTGAGGTTCGCTAAGAAATGCTTCGCATTTAATAATCGAATCATACTGTAAGGCACGCGATCATCTACTGTCGTCTCAGCACTCGCCACGGTGGTTATGGTGCTCGACTGCTGACCCGAAGGTCGCAGGATCGAATCTCGGCCGCATTTTAGATGGAAGCGAAAATGCTTCAGGCCCGTGTACTTGGATTTAGGTCACGTTAACGAACCCCAGGTGGTCGAAATTTTCGGAGCCTCCCACAACGGTGTCCCTCATAATCATATCGTGGTTTTGGCACGTTAAACCCGAGGAATTATTATTACTGTCGTTTGAGCGATTCCTGGATCTATTGGGCGTATTCAAAGCGTTCGCTTTCTTGGAGAGCTCTGCACTTCTCTTACAACAGTCAGCATAAAACTGCGAACTTGAGAATTTTCTTTTCGCTTCTCTGATAATTGCGGCATTCTTTAAAAAGAGTATTTAGGGCTAAAATGTGTTTTTTCAGAAACCTTATGAACTATTTAGTTTGTCTTTCATCATGTTTAAACGTTCACAGTATATCCACGCCTTCGGGATTTTACAGTGCCTTTTATAATCTTTCCTTTAAAGTATTGAAGACAGATTCGTTTAAAGAGTGGCCTGAATGTTTCATAGGCCATGTCTGCCACTTCTGAAAGATAAACTGCCCTTGGGTTCAATGCAGTATGGCCCGAGTTTGCCGAAACTCGGAATCTTTCCGAGCTCTGGCGACACCCCCTTTTGAACGAGCTAACAGTACGAAAAGGTCAAATTCACCCCTGAGCGCGTGCTGCGTTTCATTGGTTACGATGAAACGTGGCGTCACGTCAAGGGCGGTCGACAAAGTTGGGTGTGATTGGGTGGTCTCTTTAAACCAGAGGCATCTTCTCTCACTTGTTTGTCGTTCCACTGAGTGCAGAAGAGCACCCATGCAAGAAAAGTGTCAGAAACGTTTACTAACAATATTGTTTAGAGGTACGGGCTGTTTAAGTTCCTTTTCATGCGTTTAATGTTTGCTCTTAGTATCATTTAGAATAATCAGCAGCGTGGCCTCAGAGATTAGCTCCGGTCGAGTGCCTTACAACGCCGCGGCCGGAGATAATCGCCGAGGCCACGTAATCACCATTGTCGGCCTGGACATTCTAGCACGTTGCTCGGCCGGCGCGCGCCCTCTTCGTCCTCTTCATCGTCTGCTCGCTCCCCGAGCACGTGCGCCCGGCTGATTAGCTAATTGGCTGGGCGGTTTACAAAGCTAATTAAGTCTGGACAATATAATCAAGCGAATTAAGCCACATCTTAATAAGATCATGCTAATGAAGCCGTGTAGTGCTATACCAAGATAATTAGAACCGTGTTAATTAACGCGACGCTAATTAGGGATAACTGACTAAAACCGAGCTAATTAGAGCCTTAATCACAAAGACCACACTAACTAGGCTCGTGCTAATTAGGATTATGCTAATTAGCTTCATACTAAGTAATATCTTGCAGTTAAACCCGAGTAATTAATGTCGCGTTGATTAAGACCTTACCATTTAAGACAAAACTATTCAATGCCATTTTACTTAAGACCTAGCTAATCAATACCATGAAAATTGAGACCGAATTGACGTGGTCTTCGCTTTGAAGCAGACCGAGCAGACTGAGTAGACGAGCCACGTAAAAAGCTGAAAGTAGCTAGGTGATCACAAGCTCGTCCGATGGCTCCAGCCTTACACAACTAGTGCAAGCTGACCAATTTATTTTATATGCAAAGAAGCTGCTGCTTAGCGTCCACCGCATGAACCGCTTGACAGGCACACCGGCACCATGACAGTCACTAGTTCAACTGGGGCCTTTTCAGAATCAACGAGTTTGTACCCGAGTTCGCGCGTCAGTCAGTTTGATTGACAGACGCCCGCGTGAAAGATCGGGTCCACCCACCACGTTTGCTATGACACGATTCATCTATGACAACATTCGCACAGACTATGCACACATGGACAAATAACTAAAGGAAAAGGTTATATCATCAAGTGGCTACGATGTCTCGCATTCAATTTCACCGCGCTCACGGCGTACCACTCACAGCCATGAAGCAAGCGCCTCTAGTGGCATCTGCGGCGAGAAATGTTGCTATATACTTCTTTGTGGATACATTGTTTCTACCGATTCGTTACTGCAGAAAAATTTTCAGACGTTTAATGTAAGTTGCAGTAACCTGCCTATTTATTTATCTGTAGTATTCGAGTAAGCGAAACGAGCTGTACGAGAGTGCTGCGTGTGCGCCCTTGCTGCTTTCGAGAGTGCAAATTTTCATGCTGCAGGTGGAACGAAAGGACTTGCCCGAAAGAGGAGAAACGCCCACGAACACACCTGTGAGAGGCGTGATGTTCATTTGGCAAAAAGATAGCGCGACAATCACGCTGACATCGCTGCACTGTTGAAATGTTGACTGAGTGGCGGCATTGACGCGTTGGCACGCGGTGTTCCTTTGAAAGACGCGGCAAGTGCCGCACACGTGTTTGTGACGCCATGCTCGTTCTTGTAGCCGTATTTATCAACGCTGCTATGGCGCGCTCCGCACTGACTTCCTATCATGACCGCCATAGTGCGAGCTCGGAGCAAACTCGTGTGCCCGAGAAGGTCGGGCCATCCTGCATAGCACCCGTGTTGACTGTTTTGGAAAGACTCTCATTAAATCCCGACACTGTAAAATGTGTGATGTTTTAACTTTTGTAGTTTGAGGGAAGCTGCTTCAGAAAAAAAGGCGCTTTACGGGATAAAACGTCACGCGTGAAGTTTTATTTCATTTTATTACGTTAAAGACCCCACTTTGGGCTACTACATAAGGGCCGGGTGTTGACAACATCCCTTGAGTGCCTTTTCTGCGCCGTGTGGGTGTGTCGACGAACCCAGTCGTAGCGTCTTTGTGCGCGGCGGCGGTGGAGTACGTAGCGTCCCTTCCTGGTCGCGCTCGTAAGGTAAGCTTCTGGCATATCCACAAGATATAATTTTATTTGCAGCAACGGGTTACGAGCAACCAAGAAAAAAGCTGCAAAAATAGGTTGAAAAGATTTTGCCACTCTACACCCACAATGGCAAAATACGGCAGCACGTTAAAAAAGCTTTTTACACGCCGTACACCGAGACAAACGTGCCTAAGCAGGTGATAGATGTCAGCAGATACAATCAACGCTTTTAATAGATCAACTATTAAATATTAGAAGAAAGGTGGGCATACACACCATTAATTATAATCTTGTGGTAATGGCGTCTATTCAAGTAGTACATTTCGTAAGTCATGTAATTACATTTCTTTATTATAAAAAGCTGATACCCATTAAATGTGTTTAATGGGGCTAACGAAAACTGTAGCATTTGTTTTCCACGATTATAACAACGTTTTCTTACTTCGCAGTCTTCAGATTTTCATGTATTACTTATATTTTTTCTAGTATGCTTTTACTCCAGCTGGTGTATCTGGCGCGTTACTTTTATTATTGTTATCGTTAACTATTCGAAGCTTGTATTTTCCGCACAAATTGTTGTACATCTAGGTGATTTGAAAAATAATAAGCTTGTTATAAAAATATCACTGGTGTTAAATAATTATGAGACATTATATGCTACGCCAATAACACGGTTTTTCGACACCGCCAGCGGCTAGCTTAATATTTTTATTGGCGGTAGTTCCTCAGACGAAGAAAACGAAATTTACAGTTGGCACAAAAGTGAGTTTTAAAGAAGCGCCTTGACATTTGCAGGAAAAACGTACTTAAAATGCGTATGATATAAATCGTTTTTGAAAGTTTACTAATCATACTGGTGACTTGTTCATCCTATCTCATGTGTTCTCCAAGGCATATTCATCCTATTGTCTCCGTTGATGGAACTAGCTTTCCTACGCCATTTAGATAATTGATTCGGAAGTGTTGTTTAGTGCTCGAAATAATACCACGTTAGTTTTCTTGATATTGATTTTAAGTGGTTTTGATAAAAACAAGCATTTACGCTAGTTAGGGCTTGATTACCTATTCTGAGTAACTCTCTGCCTCAATTTCCCAAAACGAACAAACTGGTGTCACCTGCATAGATCATAAATTTAGCTTTGTTCTGGATCTGGTTAATGTAAAGTGCAAACAAACAAAGGTCGCAAAACTCTCCCCTGGTGGACGCCGTATATAAAAAATTTTCGCCTTTCATTTGAGGATTCATCTGGAAACGTTATCATCGGAGGTTGATGTTGTAAATACGATGAGATAAATCGACTACGTATGCCTCGAACACCGTAAAATTCTAACTTTCGTAAAAATACAATGTGAATTACGTGGTCAAATGCCCTGGAGGAGCCAAAAATTAAGCCGACTACGACTTTGAGACTTTCAAAGTTTTCTTGACGCCTTCTAAGTGAGAAGAGAAGAGTTGAGCAGTTACACTTTTACGGAAATCGTAATGAACGGGGTTGTATGCAAACGTCCCTCGGTTTGACCACCCAGAGGAAATGTGCCCCATTTCAGTGAAGAATCTTGTTTTCATGAAACCTGGGCTGGCTAGCAAAAACGTTCCTTCGCCTTTGATCAGAACTTTTCGGACTGCACCAAGATTGCCTGCCGGTCACGCGACGTCAAAAAAACATAGAAAGCTCACGATGTCAAAATTACGTGTTCTGGCTAAATTGCGCATCATTTTTAATGTGCCCAAAATTTGGCAGTGGCTTTTCGCAGCTACTGGGGAGAAAGAGTTGCGCTCAACAAATATTTTGAGGGTTTGAATAACATATTTATCAACTATTTACGCAATTATTCGACATCGCTCTGTGCCTGTGAGCTCTTCTTTCGAGAGGATGGGTTTTTTTCTTTTAACGCCTTGGTAAAAGCTACAGTAGTCGTTGCAAGCCACAGCATGATAAGCAACGAGGAGCAGATTAATTGGAGGTTAAGCTTAATCCTCATTTACCGGCATTTTGCTTTAGCCCGGCCCAAGTGATCCATTGAATACTTCTGCGCCCTCACTGACTCCCAGCTGCCAAGGAGATAGGCAGGCAATGATGTACGTTTGAGAAGACAAGGAAAAGGATTTCCTGTAAATTGCAGTAGCGGCAATTGATTGATACCTTCATAAAATTTTCTGGTTGTTAGCCGCACTTGGGTCGCCACGGATGTAAACTTAACATCAGGTAGAACGGAATGAAAACAAGACACAATAGTCTGATGTTAGAGAGCCCCTCCTCCGTGGTAGCCTTCTCTGCAATGCTAAATCGCAAGCATCACATTGGCGGCTCCTACCACGCAAAACCACGCGTCGTGTTGTGGCGCGAAAGTCAGTTTTCTCTGCTCAAGCCGGAGATATAGTATAAAATTCAGTTATGTAATTAAGTAACACCCACGTTTACAGGAAGCCATGCCTTGTGTCGCCACCGTAGAGACCCTTTTCATAAATACGCCACCTGACGGTGGGCTTTTCGTCACTTTCGCTTTGCAAAGGAGCGTGGGATAGCCAGCGCCATCGTGAGGGCATGGGAAGCGAGCCGTCAAATGCGTGAGTGCTGTGATGTTTGTCTTGCGGCTAGTTCTCCGTGTCATCCGCTGAAATCTCACCGTTTGTGTGCTTGAACGAGCTCTTAGTACTCTCCGTTGGTCTTTCTGAGGTCTTCCGCTGCACAATGAGCAACATTTTGTACCCTTCAACGGGCTGGACGAGCAGTTTGGCTCGATTGCCGCGATTGCGGGACCGTGACCACAGCCAACTCGCGTGCGCGCCCGGACCGGGAAAAAAAAGGCTCGCCGAAGCTACAAACTTCTCACCGAAGGAAAAGAAGGACGTCACTGTCGCGGAACTATGCGACCGCAACCGGTGAAAATCGTGTCTGCCGCAAGCCACACCACGCAACTATTTTCCGGACGCCACGCGTTGGGTATATTTGTATGCAGTGGCGTAGCCAGGGGGGGAGGGCACACCGGGCCCGTGCCCCCCTCCGAAATTTTTTTTTTTGCCATGGCACACAGCACAAATGACACTTGACCACATCTGCCTGCCCGACCCCACTTCAAATCAAGGTGGTTTGAAACCCCCCCCCCCCCCCGGAAAAAATTTGTGCCTTCGCTCCTGTTTGTCTATACTAAAAAATGTTGACACGTGGCTTACGATATGCGAGTACTGTCGCTACTAAATGAACGGTACGCAACTTCATTTTTATTTTTCTGACTGGCCTTATGAACCCTCGCAGTATTTCTGCACTAACAATCTATCGCAATTCACCGCATGCAGGCACTCGGGAGAAGATTATTCATTCGTAAAAGCAAGGCGACACATGGCGCTGTGAAATAAGCACGTCCGTTTCTGTAGCGCGTTTACAAAACGGCGCCCTTCCGCACGTCCGTTTGACATCACGTACGGAGAGAGAGCACGTGCGTTTGTTGTTCACGTTTATCGCGAACCTTATCGCTGTTATCCTCGATGGTGGCACATGGGAACGCAGCACGTCTGCACCATTGCAGCACGCCGTCTCTACGAAAAACGTTGATGACAGTTCACGATTCGGCGGTGCTGAAATGTCACGCACTGACACGTTGCCGAAGCCTGCGTCGTCTGCTACGGTGCCCTCACAATGGCGGCAGACTGTAGTTTGCGTGCGCGGCGCTAGGGGCGCCCTTTTAAATGCGAAGCATTTCTTAGCGAACCTCAGGTACTTTGGGCGTTTCTATCTACGTATCTATCTATCGATCTATCTATCTATCTATCTATCTATCTATCTATCTATCTATCTATCTATCTATCTATCTATCTATCTATCTATCTATCTATCTATCTATCTATCTAGCCGCCTACGTCTGGGTGCTCTCCTGGTCGTCTCCATAACTTCTAATATACCAAAATTGGCATAGCAGGGGATCAGTGCATGGTGAACGCGATTCATTGGTCATGAAATGAATAACGCAAAATGCCTGTCGCGTACGTCATGAAACCCTTTCTCTCAGTCACGTGTGGCACATACCCGCATACCAGAGTTTAAGTTATGCGGGTATGTGCCACAGGTGATACAAAGTCTCAACCAACACATTAAACGCGAACACACACATTGACACGCAAGGAAAGTGACAATAATTGTTGGGGCTTTAATTTTGACCATCTGGTATCTTTAGCGTGCACCGAGATCGCAGAGTACACGGGCATCTAGCATTTTGCATTCATCGCAATGCGACCGCCGCGGCCGGGATCGAACCCGTGAACTTCGGGTCAGCAGCCGAGCACCGTAACCGCTACACCACTGTGGCGGACACAAGGAAAGTGAGGAAGCTGAAGACAGAACAACCCTTGAAGACGCTCAACTACCATGCACTCGTTCACGTGGTCCGCAACGTGGGCCACGTCGATTACGCAAGAACCGGGGTCAATGCTTCCTACAATAAATCTGCCGAGAGAACCAGGCCTCTATCATTACCGGTGGCTTCATCATTGACTTATCAAGACCCAACAAGGCCTGGTTCTTATACTGCGTGAAAGACGGCTTGGATGTGGACAGGGCATCAAAAGACCTCGCTGCCACGTTCAGGACAGCAGGCCTCATGGATCATTTCATCGTAAGAGACATCCAGGATTTCCACCAGCTGTGCTATACCTCACACTTCACTACACTTAGACCTCTCGTAGCCGCGATCACGAACGGATCCGATTAACAAGTCCGGTCCAGCTGCTGCTGCTCACTGATCACGGTGATAATGACCTTGTTCAAGAACTGTCAAGAACCCCTTCTACACATACACACGGGTTCGTGAAACGTGCGTGCGTTCCCATCATAACAAATAAGTATAAGCATAACAACTGTAACGCAACTCTAACAACTGCAACCGTGACTGTACCGTACGTGCAGTGCGCCTGCGTGTGCCACTCGGCTGTGTGTATATCCAGGAGAACTTTGCTAAATGAAGCTTAGTTGCGAGTAACGCCTGTCCTGTGCATTTGTGTTTCGTCTTTGTGCTGTTCGGGTTCGCGCTATCGAGTATTGAAGAATATAAGCACTACATATCAGCTTACCGCGTCTGGTGATGGTAACACCCATGTTGCTGTTGGCATCGTTACGCAACTGTAAACAACTGGTTATATAAAATATATGCGACTCTTCAGCATATGAGTGTGTTTATACCACTTCCACATTTCTCTAGCGTCATTCCTTAACGTTTCGCTCATCATGAAAAATTATGCCAGTCACAATCCCGCGCATGCTTCGCATGACAGCGATTCCCACGGTACGCGGGATCTGCCGAATTTTTCGAAAAGGGCGCCCTTTTTCGAAAATGGTTAGAGATTGAGGAGCAGTTAAGCAAGGAACAGATAGGTGTTTATGCGGTTACAGAAACACACCTTAGAGACTTGGAAGAGCCACCACATATTGACAATTATATTTGGGAAGGAGGTAACAGGATCACCTCAGAAAGGAGAGGTGGGGGTGTTGGAATGCTAATTCATAGCAGAACAAAATTGGATAGAGTGAAACAAACGTGTTCAGAGCAATGTGGGTTTCGGGCACAGTAGGTGGAAAGAAAACGTGGCTAGGTGTAGCTTACTTGTGGACAGGCAATAAATGCAGAGAAAAGAATCTGGAGATAGTGAAATGCATAAGCACCGATATTAAAGAATTTGGTCATGATGCCGAGATAATCCTTCTAGGGGACATGAACGCTCACATTCATGACCTTGACGGATATTCAGGACACCAATGGCAAGTTATTGCTAGATCTCTGCGAGCAACGTAGTCTTGAGATAGTTAACGTGGGGCCTAAGTGTGAGGGGCAGATCACGTGGGAAGTCGGAAACCGGCAATCGAGCATTGATTATTGTCTCATGACAGAAGGAATATATGACAAACTTAGAGAGATGAGAATAGACGAGGAAGGCATTAACAGCTTGGGCAGTGATCATAAACGCATAATATTACAAATGGGATATAAATCTGAAAATAAGAACATAGAATCAAAGTTTGGCAGCTTGTATCTAAATGACAAACAAATAACAAATATAGCCGCAAGAGTCGAGGAAAAAGTAGACGACCTACCAGGTAAGGACTGGAAGTATAGTGAGCTGCTACATGTAATCACGAAAGAAATGGAAAAAGAGAAGAAAACTATTTGTTGGAAAGGAAAGAGAAAACCAAAAAGTTGGTGGAACAAAGAAATCCGGGAGGCGATCGAGAAGCGACGTGAGACATCACGGGAGCACAGACAAGCAAAAAGGGAGAAGCGGCCACAGGACGAAGTCAACCAAATATGGGAAATATATTTAGAGCAAAAATCCATTGTGCAGAATTAGTCGAGGCAAAAATTAAAGGTGAAAGTGAACGCTGGATGACAGAGATTCGCGAAAAGAAGAAGGCCGCGCCTAGGATATTTTGGAGCCACCTAAAAGCGCTGGGTAGGAAGTCTGGCACAATGCAACAACATATGGTAGATGAAGGAGGAAATCAATTGGAAGGGTATGAAGCGCTAGGTTACATCCGAAAGATAACAGCTGATTCGTTTAAAAAGGTCGCCCCGGGGATTCCCCCAGTGAGTAAAAGTACGCAAAGGAGTGCAACCGACGAAGATGTAGTACTAGAGAATTTCAATTGGAAGAAGGCCGAAGGAAAAATTCCTAAGCGCACTACTCCGGGCTTAGATGGGGTTCCCGTAAGCCTCATTAACGAACTCGGACATAAAACTAAAGAAGCACTGCTGAAAGCCGTAGAAAGGTGCTTACAGGAGAGGGAATACCAGACAGTTGGCGAAAAAGTAGAATGAACTTAATCTATAAAGGCAAGGGAGAAAGGATAACATTCGCTCGTAGACCGCTAACCATTACATCGGTGCTATACAGGCTGGCGATGCAGGCAGTAAAATTAAAATAGAAGCGTGGGTAGAACAAAATGATATTTTGGGAGAACTTCAGAATGGATTTCGAATTGACAGGCGGTTTAGACGATAATCTGTTTGTTCTTACCCAGTGTATAGAAATATCGAAAATAGAAAACAAGCCCTTATACGTAGCTTATCTAGATATTACCGGGGCGTATGACAACGTTAATCAGGAAATTTTGTGGGATATACTGAAAGAAGTGGGCATAGGTGACGACTGTATACAGCTTTTGAGGGAAATATACCGAGAAATACAGTTTGCATAGAATGGGAAGGAATAAGTAGCAAGGACAGCGTGTTGAAATTAGCAAGGGGCTGAGACAGGGATGTCCTTTGTCCCCGCTGTTATTCATGCTGTACATGGTGAGGATGGAAAAAGCGCTAGAAGGTAGCAACATTGGATTTAATTTGTCACACAAGCAGGTCGGCACGATGGTTGAGCAGAAGCTTCCAGGTCTATTTTATGCTGATGATATTGTCTTATTGCGGACAGTCAAGATGATATACAGCGACTGGCAGATATATGCGGAAGGGAATGTGAGGCTCTAGGACTAGGATTAGTGCAACAAAATGTGGATTGATGGTATTCAATGATCACGAAGACCATGTGGTCTTTATACAGGGCCAAAAATACCGAGGGTAAGCGAGTACAAGTACCTCGGAGTATGGGTAAATGAGGGGGATAGATATATGGAGGTACAAGAGAAGCATCGGTAGCAAAGGGAAAGAGAATGCTGCAATTATGAAGCACAGAGCTTTATGGGATACAATAGGTACGAGGTGCTTCGAGGGCTGGGAAGGTGTGATGGTCCCGGGGCTTACATTTGGAAACTCAGTAGGTGCATGAAGTCAGAGGTACAATCAGGAATGGATGTAAATCAAAGGACGGTGGGCCGCCTCGCGTGGGCGCTCACGGGAAGACGATAAATGAGGCTGTAAAGGGTGATATGGGATGGACAGGCTTTGAAGTGAGGGAAGCTCAGAGCAAATGAGATTCGAAGAGAGGCTGAGGAAAATGAAGAAGAGTAGATGGGCAGAGAAGGTTTTCAGGTTTTGTATAGAAAAAGCGTTGACACGCAGTGGAGGAAAAGAACTAGGAGGCTCACCAGTAAATATACGGCTAGCAGTGCGGGCGATATGGCAACAAGGAGCATTAAGCGGAAGGTCAGAGAGGCGGAGAGGACTTATTGGATGGCAGCGATGGAAAAGAAGCCGGCTCTGAGTAACTACCGAAAGGGAAAAAACGAATTAAGGAGGGAAAGGTTTTATGATAATTAGGGGAAGCGCTTTTGTTTGAAGCAAGGTCGGGCTGCCTTAGAACGCGTAGTTATAAAGCGAGATTCAGTAACGAAGAAGAACAATGTACATGCTGCGGGGGAACTAAGGAAACGATGGAACATGTATGATTGAATGTGGCGATATTCACCAGGTATACGTGTGGGCACGAGTCTACATGAAGCCTGGGGTTTAGGGACAACAATGGAAAGCTGACACGTCGCGATAGAAATAAGTAAGAGACGGTTAGAGTATTGGTGGCAGAAAAGTAGAGATAAAGAACAAAAATAAAAATGGGGGAAAAATAAGGTCATGCTGCCTTAAGAGGCAGAGAGATGGACCGTGAATTTATAATTTTGGTGTATAATAACATAGATTTAATCAATGTAGATAAGGCATTAGGCCAACATGAAACAGGAAGTGTT